>NC_056746.1:726290701-726475701 GCF_019279795.1 Protopterus annectens | reverse complement strand
TGAACATAGCCACGGCACTGCAGTTCAGTTCCATCATGCTAGGCGGTGGTCTTGCACACATTAGTAGCTGTGAGTAACCACAAGATGCATGTTGATGATGGCAGAGGGTACTACACCCCATCCAGTTACCGTGACAGTACTACTCATAGCAGTCATTGCTTTGCACCTCAATGTTGCATGTGTGCAAACATATGCACCTATACACAATATGCATAGCATGTTGTGTGTGTGCTTACATATGCCAGTATACACAATATGCACAGCAGTCACCATTCAAACAAAGTGTCACGTATATGTCCTGGAATGCTAGTGGGTGTACAGGTCACTTGACACACATTGGGTATGTGTGGTGTTTAATGTTGCAGTCATGTAGCATGCCATGCCATGTCTGGCACAGACATATCTGCAATATGTCCCACACTCACCATAACCACTGTACACTGGCCATGTCGAGCATTGGGATTCCTTCATGTCAGCATGCACCACACATCCCGTGTGTGTACATAGCATGCATGTGCTACACCCGTGCCCACTATTATCTGCTATGGACACAGACACTGTACTCAGACATGGATATCTATGTGTCACACAGATAACACAGGCAGCCATGGCATGTATACTTGTGAGTGATGGTGAACAGGGCATTGCAGAGCTGATAATACCTGCACAGAAATGTTGTGTTCATGCACACATTGTGTTCCAGGGTGTAGCCAATCACTGAACAACTACACAGTTGCATCAAAGCCATGTATACTGCCATTAAATAGGGGCATCTACACTTGCACTGCATGGTCTTGTGCAACACATATTCTGCATGCTGACACGTGTGTGCTGACTGTTTACCTTGTGATACTGAAACCCACCTTCACCCACTATAGAGTATGTGTTGGATTGCTGGTGTGTGTCTGTGTATGTATTGTAGTGAGGAGTGTATTAGTGTTCATGTGTGCATGTGTGCATGTGTGCATGTGTGCATGTTTGCATGTGTTCATGTGTGCATGTGTTCATGTGTGCATGTGTGCATGTGTGCATGTGTGCATGTGTGCATGTGTGCATGTGTGCATGTGTGCATGTGTGCATGTGTTCATGTGCAGACCGTAAAGTGTGTTTCCTGTCTTCCTCTCACAGGTGCTGAGTTAGGGGTTGGCGAAAGCAGCAGGCAACCTGAAGCCACCGTCATGAATAGTGGTGATGATGAGACATGTAGTTTGGCACAGGAAGGTTTGACAGGGTTTGTCGTTGGTCCGCCAATCGACAGTACACAGCGTTCAACCCCATCTATGCGCACACTCATACTGTCAATACATCCCTCACCACCAAAGGCCATACGCGAGGGACAGCATACAGTTGGCATTGACCAGGAGAGTGTGGTACCCATGGCACTTGCATCCCCTCACAGCAACCATAGCCGTATCCTGGAATGGTACCACATAGGCGGAGGTCCAGGGGTTCTCGGGGGAGCACCACTGGTCGTATTGCCCCTGGCAGGCATGCCCTCACAAGTCTTATGACGTCCAGTATGTTCCGGGCTGTAATGCAGGCTCAGGCACGTATGGAATGGTACACCAGGCAGGGACTTAGGGAGCAGAGGGTACATTACACTGCTATCAATGACAGCATCCTTGACCTTGCCGGTGCCATCCGGACTTACACCGAGGTCATTGATAGATGTTGGGGGGATACATTAGATGCCCTCCACAATATGTCTTCCATGAGCCTGGACCGTGCGGGACAGTTGCGATGTCGACGCGGATGCATGCCAGCAACAGCAACAGCTGGCAGTGGTCGCAGACGGCCCACAGTTCACATCTGCTCCCGTAGTGGCAGTACCAGCCCCAGCAATGCTGGGGCTGGCCTGTCCATTGACCGTCCCAGTAGACCTCGTGCACATGGCTCTGGCCAGTCCCAGCAGGGACATGGGTCCAGTCATCATACCTCTGCCCCTGATGACAGTACCCAGTCAGGGTTGGTACCCGATACTGTCTGTAGCACCCCTGCCAGGCACAGGTACTGTGTCCATGGCCGGAGACAGTGATCTATACAGCCTAGCAGGTACATTCTGTGGCTGTCCCACAAACTACCGTATATGGCAGCCACATGGTGGAGCTGTGTGCATGCAGACAGACACACATTAACCAAACATCTAGGGCTCACACACACACACACACACACACACACACACACACACACACACACACACACACACACACACACACACACACACACAGACATGTCGATTGGATGGGTCAATGTCAGGCTCTGGCAAACAACAAAATGCCCTGTGCATATGATGATACCTGTGTCGCCTCCTGTCATCTGCAACATTGATGGAGGAACAGGCTAACATGGTGCTGATGCACAGGGTGACACTACAGCAGTGTAGCAATAATAGCAAGTTGTCAACAAGGAAGTGTAAGGACATCCTTGAAGGTATATCTGAGCAGACATTATGCATCAAAGCTCTGATTGTCAATGTAGCATTGTTTACACCACTGTCAGGTCTGAGTATGTATTGTCCACCCATGTGCCACTTGGCTGAAGTGTAATGTGTTGCCAGCATGTGTTAGTGAGTGGACAGTACGTGTGTGATGTGTGCAGTACAGATTAGCAAGTGTACATCTGTGAACATGGTGGGTGTGCACTGTCTGCATGTACGTGCATAGTGGACACATGGGACATGTGGCATACCCTGCCATACACATTGTTAACATCTCATAGTATCTTTCAATGGTCAGTATGCATTCTACTACAGTTATGTACTAACATGGGTAGACGTGTGTATGACATGGGTTGAAACTATGCTGTGGGTAATACCGTTAATATCTGTCAATGATTTGTGGTCTGGTAGTATACACAACCTCAACAGCATGACTATAAGCAATAATTGGATGATGTCCTGACAAATGACAAACAGTCGTAGGGAACTCAGTAACAATTGGATCCTTCCGGTGCTACACTATAACACTAACCAGGGGTAATGACCACCACCCATTCCTGTGACCACACCTGTTTGGCATATAGCCCCCTTAGGTACATGCAAACACACTAGGGATGTGTCCCTCCAAATCTGGAAATGCATGCATTGGCCTGCAATGCATTCCCTGGATGGGACGCATATCCTACACAAGGGTATCATACAGACAGATACCTGTTGTCTGATACATGCTGTATAGCAGTAAGCCGACTATGGCATAGTCATTCTCATGTACTATACATACTATCCCATCAGTACCACACAGGTGGTAGCCCTCAACATGTATGTTGGGTACCAATGTGTACATACAGCCTCATGTTATGTCATGTGTCCCTTGGTATCCACATATCCATAGGTATTGTGGAGTTCCAAGGTGTATTACATAAGACATTAGAGGACTGAATGCATATCCACAAGGCAGTTGTACACCAATAAAGACTGTCCATTATTGGCAGTCGTTGTGTATGAACATGTCTGATATATACCCCAGGCATATACCCTCACTCACACTACTCTTAAGTAACTGTCATGGGTGTGTGTGCCACAGATGACCTTGGCCACGGAACACGACAGTGGACGGCCTTGTCACATACATACATATGTGACCTACGATCTGAGAAGCAGCGGCACAACCTGTCAATGGAAACAAATGTATTCATGTAGTATGCAGGCTTCACACCTATGTACTGATTGAGGGGACTTGTACACATATATATTTGCCACACAGATACCTGATGTGTGCAATGCACTTACTGTTGTAATCATAATATGTCATACCATAGTAAAAGCAAAACCCACACCGCATTGACCAACACAAACAATCAGCATTTGCAAGATTCAAACCCCTACCTAACTATGATATGATACTAGAGAGAGAGATGCATTAACACAGCGTGCTATTTGCTTTATTGGGTGGTTTCCCTTCTCCGTCTGTATTTGTAGGATGGTGACATCATCAGTCTTTCCAAAGAGGAATGTACCTCTTTTAGTGTGTTTTCCCAGTCTCCAAAAAGGGCACTCCTTTCAAAGACAATTGCACACATACACCCCCCACACACAGTCAGCGTTTGCTGGATTTAAACCCCTACCTAACTATGTTATGATACTAAAGAGAGATGCATTAACACTGCGCGCTATTTGCTTTACTGGATGGTTTCTCTTCTCCTGCTGTATTTGTAGGATGGTGACATCATCAGACTTTCCAAAGAGGAATGTACCTCTTTTAGTAAGTTTTCCCAGTCTCCAAAAAGGGACCACCTCTCAAAGGAAACTGTACACATACCCCCTCACACACACTCTGTTTGCAGGATTCAAACCCCTACCTACCTATGTTATAATACTAGAGAGAAACGCATTAACACGGCGCGCTATTTGCTTTACTGGATGGCTTCACTTCTCCTGCTGTATTTATTGGATGGTGACATCATCAGACTGGACATGGTGATGTGTTTACACTTTGTTTTATGCCATTCCAGGAATGGTCCATGTGAGTCAGCAGGTGTCAACAGCTTGAACAAGACCTCATAATCCTTACCTTGTGTGATCTATCTGTGGACACATTGACATTCCGTCATATGTCAACACATATTTATGCACAGCTTGTTGGTTTTGTGGATACTACATGTGTCTGGGATGTTGATAAAGGGTTATTCAAAGTCTATGTGACACATGTGTAGATGTGTTCATTGATGTTTGTCCTGGCTGGCTGCCTTGCAAACAGTCTAGCATGTGTGGGAACCATGATCCGCACATGAACATACCACAGTTGGTATTGTTGTGTGCATGTCAGCTTCCAATAGCTCTGTTTATGACTGCAACCATGATGGACTCCATGACCTTGCAGATCAGACTTCATAGGCGTACTGGACTTGACTTCCCATGGTGTGTTGTGCACCAACACTTGTGGGGAGTGCCATATGTAGATGTGACACATTCAATGGTTCCACATCCTGTGAAGGGGGTGAGGCTTATCTGACTGTTCAGGTGCAGGATCTGTTTGTTCTGTAGTTTGTGCATGACACATATTGGGAATCAATGTATTCCACTTGCTGCCATTCTTTTGGCAGTGGGGGTAGCTGCTCATCCATTCTACATGTGATATCTCCTGGTATGATGATATGGACTATTGTCAGTGGGAGGTGGGTATGTACATATGGGCCTGTCTGTCAGGATGTCGGCATTGTCAGTCAGGTACAGTTGGCCCTGACTCAGGACATATATGGGTGTACATTGCTATTTATGACATAGCTGAAGGAGGTGTCATGATTCAGTCTGGACTCCTTCTCAGCTACTCTTTACAAAACACCAACGAACATGAGCACTAATCCCTGTTATACTCTTTTACACACTTAATACCCTACTGATCCTTTGTGATCAGGCTACAGAGTATGTCATCATAATATCCTGGCATGTCCAGGGGTCGGTTTCGTGTGTACTCTCCAGTCCAGCTGGTGGATATCGTGATATTGACACAATATCACATCTGCCTCATGTACACAGATAACCCTCTCCTCCTCCCGACAAACTCAGATATATGTGTGTGATGCACCTATATGGGCATACTGGGTGCTGAACTCTCTCGAGCCATGACTGGCACAGTCTATCAGGTGGTGAAGGTAACCACATGCACCACATATCAGTCTCACATATCCTCTAACGACAGCACTCAAACCACATTATCACACATAGACATACTCGGATGCTGTAAATGTACTCTGCCTAAGCAGCAGAGACCTCCAAAGCAGACACACACACAACTGCTACCCCACTACAATACCCACATATCACATAGTTCACAATGTCAGTGTGCCACACAGTCACTGCCCTTAGGGCTAAACAACACACCTAATACACTTGTTATAGGCGACACTTATTGTCAGAAACACTGACGTACCACTCACCAGCCCTAACAAGGGAATAGTCACTTTGGGCTGTCTGTCGGGTGCCAGGATCTGCTGCATAACACAGGCAGTCAGGTCACTCCAAAGCAAGTACAGGACTGGCACCATCATTGTCCATGCTGGTGCGCTAAACCTCAGATGTTACTCCCTGGACCACATGACATGATACATGGAGGAACACTCTGATCATGTAGCCCAGGCCAGTATGACCCTGACCTTGTCTAGCATCTTACACCCACCAATTATGATGTCACAGTATACAGACACACATATCACATTTAACAGTTGCCTAACAAATTTGTTTCATTCATAGGGGATACAGTGTCTGTCAGCCTATGGTGACATGCTCAACATGCCATGTAGCTTCACTATGGACAGCTTGCACCTGTCACCCTTGGACTTTCGAATGCTGGCTAAGGCTCTTGCTACCACCATAGTGCCTTTTTTAAGCAGGGCTCAAAAGACAAACCCACCTCCATAGACATTACAGGTTAAATGAAACTAAGGGTAATGCTGCTCAACACCAGATGTGTTACCCTCATATTGCGGCCACTCAGGACTCTCCTCAGTATGGAGGATAGCGATATCTGTGCACTAACAGACACCTGGTTCAGGCTTGCTTATGCACACCAGCACTACCAAGTTATATTTCATACCATGCTTTCTGACAACAAGACTTGGAACAGACAACACAACTAGGAGGAGTATTCATATACATCACAGATACATACACCTCCAGGTTAGTAGCACTGCACAAAGCATCACAGACCATACATATACAACTACCATTCTGCAAAACTGCCTTTCAGTTTGTTGCCTGCTGCAGACCACCCTCCCAAACTCAGGAACCACACTCGGCTTTCATGGGAACTATGGAGAATATGAAGGTCTCCACAAACACCATTATATTGGGTGACTTCATATACACAAATATTGACTGGGGATACTACTCAAGCCCCAACACCCTCACCCAACAGACGCTACAATTTGTAGACTCATATGCTATGGCACAACCAGTCAGCACAGCCACAAGGGAGAATACATATTGGACCTGATCATCACCAACATGGGGACTCTATGTTCCACACCAGCGATATACCCCTCATTGGTAAGGTCAGAACATACATGTATCTCATTGGACATACATATACCCTCCACACACCCATCCTGGGTAATCTTGGTGAACTTCTCATGAGCCAACGTCTCACTTCACCAAAGCAAGGTGGTATCCTTCAGAGACCCTGAGACAGTGGCAAATATGGCTCACACTGCTGAATCCTTTACATGCACATTCTATGGACACCTAGTGGACTGCATGGATTGTGCTATCCCAAATAACAACAGGACTCACTACTGCAATGGCAGGGGACCTGTCTGGTAGACCCCAGCCATTAATAAGTTGTACAACGTCAGGAGGATGCTACTACATGATAGAGCACAATCCCAGACTGGGAAGGCATCTGTGATCTGTACTAGCAGACAGCTACGATCACTCATGAACTTTTCTAAGGGCCACTTCTACCGGACAACTGCACCAGACATGTAGGACTATCACATGGCGTTCTTCAGTTATGTCAGGAACCTGGGTGGACACTCATTGATATGCTGTGAGTTACTGCATACTGACTAAATATACCCTGAACCCACTGGCATTGCCAACATCCTGGCAAACAGGTTCAGTGCAGATGTCTCCCCCACATCCCCCCTAAGGAGCAACTATCCATCCCAACAGAGTATAACCTCCCTGACATCACACAGTAACCAGTGAGTGCTGCCCTCCCCAAAGCGTACATCACAGTATCAATGGGACCAGATGGTGTCCCGGCCTGCATCTGACACGAGCTTCATGGCAGACTTAACCATCACATTACATCACTGTTCAATATCGGAGTTACTACAGGATATGTACCCAAGGAATGGCGTACAGCGACGGTGGTCCCACTCCACAGAGTTGGTGCCACAATGGACCACAGACAATATTGCCCTATAAGCCTAACTAGCCTGTTCTGCAAAGCTATGGAGCATATTGTCTTGGGACTCATACACATAGACATCAGGAACCTACAGACACTGGGTCCTACACATTTCAGCATTGCTGTGGGCAGATCTTGCCTCTTAAACCTGTTTATATTCTTTAAACGGTTAACAGGTCTATCGACATAGGGACAGTTGTCCACACAGCCTACCTGAACCTTGCAAAACCCTTCAGCACAATAACCCACTGGGCCATTATGCATAGGCTCGCCAGTGTTGATATGGACACATATCTCACACGATAGATTGCTACCTGGATCAGGGATAGCACCCACATGGTCAGAATAGCAGGTGCCATGTCTGACTATACACCAGTTACACGTGGCATCCCACACGGCTCGGTGCTGGGACCTCTCTTGTTCAGTATATATTTGTCTGACATACAGGCTACCACAGGGGGAATATGGCTGAACATGTTTGCACTTGACTGCAACCTGGTTGCCATGATCAACTCTCCAACTGCCACATGCATACTCAAACAGGTTCTCACAGAGATGGATGACTGGTGCCTACAGCTAAATGCCATTAGTTGCATAATCATCCCCTTTGGGAATAACAACATGCCCACACATTACCACATAGGCAGTACTCCATTACATACGGTAGGAGTTGTTAGGTGTTTGGGGACATGACTTGTTCATACTGTCACCTTTGACATTCACGTTGCCAAAGTGGTTGGACACACCTTCTATGTGGGCCACCTTATCCCATATGGTTTCAAATCTAGATCGAGTGAGGTCATTGTGCCCCTATACTCATCACAACCATGCTTGGTTACAATGCCACATTTGGGGTGTACCTTACCCGACACCTGCAGCAACTGTACTGGCCACTGAGGTTCCACACCAAGCAGATCTTGGGACTCACACAAATGCCCTGCACAGTTCGGATGCAGTAACTCCAGCTCTACTCAGTTGCTTACCACCTACTCGGATATGATGTGTGCCTGTTGTTTACAGATATACCCAACCCAGAATTACTGGACATGCTCCACCTCAGGATATCCGACTCCCTTGGAGCTACATACTCCAGGGATGTATACCTCAGCACAGATGTTAATAGGACATGCTGGAGGGACATATTCTTATCCCAGAGGCTCCACTCACTCCAGATTGTAATCCCAGTTTCACATAGGCAGAGCCACCCACTGACCACCTACAAGAGACATCTTGATGACTGTATGGGTGATCGTATGTTTACCGCTGGGATATCTTCTGTGTCCCTCCTAGACAGAGGCACACTAGCCTAAACGTACATGGGCTATCTTGTGTGACCTACTATTCACACACACAGTGTAGTAATCTGACAGGGTTGTGAATGCCAAACACACTCTGGCTAGGCTTGTACATGCCCTAGGGCAGATAGCCTAGTATCGACCTCTGAACCTATGCTAATGTTCAGGATGCACAATGTTTATTGCTGATACTGTTTGCAGGTCTTTATCGTCTTTGCTTTACCAGTTTCTATGAACAACTTCAGTATCTGCAGAACATATTTGATTATGACAGGGTTCCACTATATTATAGTTGTGTCTGTTTTCATATAACTGTGTGCACAGGGTGGATTGCTGGATAGTGACAGGTTCCTGGGTTAACACATGCAACTGCCAGATATGCGTGGCCCACTGCTGTACTCAGACATGGCCTAAGTGTGTGGGCATGCCTAGTTCAGGCTTTCTGTGTTTTGTTGCCTGACATTTCTCTCATTTATTCAAGTGTGTGAGCATGCCCAATGTGACCTTTCAGTATGTTGCTATCTGAGGTCCACTACATTTGTTGATGTGTGTGAACATGACCAATATTAACATTTATACTGTGTGTGTTGAAAGTCAGGTTCTGTTCTTCCTGCAGGACTCACCTTTCTGTCATAGCTCGAAAGGGATTATGCTGTGCCTGCAGGGTTTCCATGAGATATTTTGCATAGACTTATCATACAGGCTGACCACTGCAATACTGTCATGGTTTAGTGGTTCAGTGCTTTGACTATAGTGCACAGTATCCTTGGTTCGAGGCCCATCACTGCTTTATATTTTCATACTGAGCAGACCAGACTGCTTAAGGGCCAGTTAAGCAAATATGAGCATGTTGGCTTTTGTTCAGCTATGCCCTACTTAGACCAGGCTTGTCCGACATTGCTCAATATTCACCAACATTGCTGGACGTTGCCCAATATTACTCAGCATTGACCACAGTTGTGCTAGTTGGTGTGTGCAATTTTGTTTGCATATACTACATAGTGGTAAATGCTGTTTAGCACTGCTTTATATTGCTTAACACATGGCAATCATGCCTTAGGTGGTGCTGCAGGGCTGCCTATGTCAGATGCACATACTACACTCCCTGTACATGTTTGAAAGCAGGTAGTGTCAACTTAGCCATCCCTTTTACTATATGTGCGAGTCAGAGAGAGGTATAATTTCCAGAGTTCCTACTGAGCCAGTGTATGTGCTATGCGTTGCCTCTTTGCCAAGGCCAAAGCATACTGGGCATGCCTCCTTCTGCCTGCTGGGGCAGGCTCAGGTTGTTCCTCCTCCGAGTCATGCTCTGCCTGTGATGTCCTCGGCAATGGTGGGGGGCTGTTTGGCCCAGGCCTATGCTGGTCCTGCTGCAGCTGTTTTCACAGGATCATATTATGTAGCATAGCACATACCATGACAATTTGGATACATGTAGTTGGTGAGTACTGCAAGGCTCCACCAGATGTGTCCAGGCATCGGAACTGTGACTTGAACAGACCAAACACATGCTCTATTACATTACATGTTTGTGCGTGTGCCTCATTATGGCGTTCCTGTTCAGGTGTGTGTGCGTTTCTGATGGGTGTCATCAGCCACGTCTCCAGTGCATAGCCAGCATCCCCCACTAGGTGACTATGTGGGATGTCCCCATTGGCAAATGTCTGGTACAGCTGCGTCAAATGCCAGATATGGGAATCATGGTAGCTTTCAGAGCAGCCTGCACACACATTCAGTATTATTCCCTGGGCATCACACACAACCTGGTAGTTGATGGAGGGGAAGCCCTTGCGGTTGAAGTAGACCCTACCCCGCTCACCGGCTGGTGCTTTGATGTGTATGTGCGTGCAGTCTATTGTACCCACTACCTCAGGGTATTCCGCTATTTGCTGGAAGAGATGCATATTGCTGGCCAATACCTCATGGGAATTGGAGAAATATACATGATCACCGACATGTGCTAACATGACATCCAGGAACTGGTGCAGTACCCTGGATGCTGATGCCTGTGATATCCCCATCATATCACCAGTTGGTCTCTGGAAGGTACCTGTTGCTAATATTCTTAGGCCAACACATACCTTGGTTTCCACTGGGATGGGTTCCCCTCTGTTGGTTCTGTGTGTGAGGCGTGGCCTGCACAGCTCAACAATTTGCTACAGGAGGTCTCTGTCCACTCTATAGTGCTCCACGATCTCTGATCTCCAGCTCATGCAGCCCCTGGTAGGTTACCCTGGGCCTGTACACTCTTCTCCGTCTCCTCACTGTGGGTTGTCCAGCAGCATTTCCATTGTCACCACCCTCAGCATGTTGCATATGTCGCCTTATAACAGCAATGGCAGCCCCTAACATTTCTTTGTCTCAGTAAAGCTTTTTCAGTTTTCACTTCTATTAGCTTACTGCAGTGTCTGCTGTGAGAAACATAATGGACTGTTGTTTGCAGAGTTTTAAGTGCTAGGCTGGGCTGGGCTAGTGTACTGCCTGTGTAATTGCCTGACTCTGATTGTTTTCACCTGCTAGCTCTGCTAATACTCCCTGGTAGATTCCTACTATTTGTTGTGCTTCCTTTTTCCTTTCTGTTTCCTCAGGGGGGAGCGCCGCACACACAAGTGCAAACACTCGCACAGCAGCTAACATGCGCACACACATGCTTACAGACTAAAACTTGCTTTTTTGGGTTAAAATGCGCGCACACCAGCACAAATGCGCTTACAACTCTTTAAACAGCCTTATACATGCTTACTCCGGCTTAAACTCATGCTCTCACTCTTACATGCACGCACTCTGTCTTACTTGGGTTTACAGGCATGCACATGCGCGCATGCACGCTCAGCAAGAAACTTTGGTGTTATCCACTTCATACACCTTCCATTTCTTGCCTTTCCCTAGCCTACCTGTTGACACACCTCTTTCCATGATGTGTAAATGACAGCAGATACATGCCACTCTGCTCCAATGAGCTTCACTTCTTTCATACATACCCCCCTCATGATGTCACCTAGCTTTTACTCTGTTACTCCCCTTGTCCTACTCCTACATGCCACTGACTGTGCTCATTTGCTATGTAAACTTGCGATTCACTATCCTAACCCTCATTTACATAGGATTGCCTACTAATGCTTGGTTACAACTCTTAGACTGAGCTTCCCCCCTTAGCAACCTCTACTCGGTGGCCATGTTGTCTTCAGCCTGCCATTCCCTTGCATTGTACATTAACAGTTTAAATAAGATCCACATTTGTGGGTTTTAATTTTTACTTTTCTGGGTTTTAGAGCGCAGCCCGTTTGCACGGCACTGCGCCATGCTTAAACATCGGAAATCGGAGAAAAAAATAATTATTTTTATTTTCATATTGCATCAGGAAACATTTCCAATGGTCATATATTTAGCCATTGGCATGCTTCCTGCACTGGATGCAACCTTTATTTGGAGCTGTCACGGCTCCGTTTTGCTATTTGCAGAATGGTACTCAGTTGTCAACTGAGTACATTTCTGCAAATAACACTGCTTTTACTCGGACAGGTTCAGGTTTCCTGAATCGCAAATCTACCTCATTTGTATGCCTTTCGCCTGCAATTGAGGTAATTTGCATATCCCAGCCCTGTCCATGTAAGAGCCATTTTAGGAGCTCTCTTGCACGCCCCTGCAGGCTGTTCCTGGATCGCTCGTTGGACATGATGGCTGCATGGAGTCTTACTCTACTCTTAGACTCCGTGCAAGCCATCGTGAATCCGGCTCATTGTCTTTGAGTTAGGTAGGTATTTTAGCCTGAAACATGGCTTTGGTGGATTTTATTAAGTTTCTGAGTTGTTTATTTCTGTTAGTGATTCATACTTACTTCATTGCCAAAAGGCACAGATAGTTTTAAATTCAAGATTAAGAGTACACTTCAGATTGTAATTTTCTTATGCTGGGACTTTACATGCATGCCATTTTGGAGCCTTCAAAATGTACTACTGGTTTAGGATTAAAAGAATTGTGTGACATGAGTTAACAAGGAAAGAATAATTAAGTAAGCAAAGTAATTAATTGTATAAATACATACATACAAGGCATGGATGGTAGAAATTATTACAGAAAACTCCCTTAAACAGGAAGCAAATGTAAACATGAATTTGCTAAACTTAACAGCTGATTTTGCTGTGTGTTTTATATTCCAGTTATCCGTGATGTTGGGTCTAGGGACGTTTTATTTTATTTATTTTTATTTTTATTTTGACATTTGTTAACCAGGCCCATTTTCATTGGAGTCCTAGGGAGAAAAGTTCCAGCAAAACAGCAAGAACAATAAAAGTAAAAATAATGACAATAATATTTAAATAATTCCATAATTGAGAAGCATAGAGAGATTATACATAGTAAAATTAAAAATATGGTCTGAATATGAATGCAGGATTTAGTATTGAAATAGAAAGACAGAGAAAGTTTAAAGGCAGAACTGCAAGAGTTGTTGTACAAGTGGATGAGAGGAGTTGAGGAGAAGGAAATGAATGTAGTTAGTGGAAAAGCAGGAAAAGGATGGAAGTAAAGGGGAAGAGTGGAGGTACATGGAAGTGAGAGGATGATTAGGTGTGGGATGGGAGGGGAGATTACGGAAGATTAGGAATGAGAATGGAGAAGCATGTGACATAGAAGAAAATGTGATAGTGGGTAGAGGATGAGGTAGAAGGTAGGTTAGAGTGTAGAAATTAATGGAGGAGGTAGAGGAGTAAAGTAAGTGGGTGGGAGGTTATGAGGTACTAAGACAGAAGCAGAACCAGAAGTACAAACTTATGGTAAAAAATGTTCATGTCTTCACAATGACTATTAATGAATATTAACTTCCTATATTTCAAGTGCAGTGTATTCTATATGACATTAGCAGTGTGTTTTTATGTCTCCTTTCATGATATTTTGCATAATGTCTCTTAATAATGTGTAAACCTCTATGTCATGAAAGAATGAATAAAACATCTACAAATCACAAACCTTTTTGTTATTGGCATTCTTTATAGACAAAGAATAGTGGTTTTATTGTACTCCTTACATCATGCTCTTTCAAATGCTACCTATCGTTAACTGACATGGCACCATAAGGAGTGTTTGGTATGAAATGGGGGGAGGTATAAAAATGTGATGCAGGTGCCAATGACTTTAGAAATAAGTTTGCAAAACTGTTTTAATATGAAATTAAGAAAAAATACTTTTGATATCTGAATAAGAGGATTAAGACAGAGAACACCTATTCCACCCTGAGGTAGCACAGGGTAGGTCAAACAGATATCATTACCTCATTCTGCTAGACTTTTAGGATATGATTTGACTAACTCAGGCACAGGTATCGTATTATTCTAGAGTTTCACCAAAAGACAGAGACTAAGAGGGAGAGAGAAGAGACCATTATCAGAAGTGATATGTGAATGAGTGTACAATCATGTAAAAGGAAGTTTGTAATAGTAGTTCCTGCTAGTTCATGGAAGCAGGAAACAGGTTTCCTCATAGGCAGTGGTTCATAGGTTCATAGGTTCATAGGTTCATACTAGGCTATCTGCCCTAGGGCATTTATAAGCCTAGCCAGAGTATGTTTGGCTTTCGCCACCCATTTTAAATTAATTTTGCTATGCCCTTTTTCGAGGTTAGTATACTGTGCCTCTGTCTAACAGTGACACAGAAGTGATACCCAGGGTAGACCTATGATCTCCCATCCACTCATCAAGATTCCTCTTGAAGAGAGTCAATGAGGAACTCTGCCTAACCTGGACTGGGATTTTATTCCATAGTGAAGGGAGCCTCTGGGTTATGAATCTGTCCCTCCAGCATGTCCTATTTATTTCAGTGCTGAGGTTCAAGTCTCTCGAGCGTGTAGCTCGATGGGATTTGGATTTTTGAGGTGCAGCATGTCCCTTAATTCCGGGTTGGACATGGCCTTATCGTCAGGCACAGGTCACCTCTGAGCAGGCGGTATGCCACTGAGTAGAGCTGGAGTTTCTTTAACCGGGCAGCATATGGCATCTGTTTGAGCCCTTTGATCCTCTTGGTGAGATACTTTTGGGGTCTTTCCAGTTGCTGCAGGTGTTTGGTAAGGTACATCCCAAAAGGGGCATTGTACTCAATTATGGGCCTGATGAGGGATGACTAAAGAGGCACGATGACCTCCCTAATCTAGATGTGAATCCCTTCATGATTAGGTGGGCTATATAAAATGTTTTTCTAACCACTTTGGCCACGTGGTTGTCAAATGAGAGATTGCTATCAACTTGGGTCCCCAGGTCCCTAATGACTTCTTCTGTACTTAATGGATTACCACCTATGTGGTAATTTGTGGGCACTTTGTTTTTGCCAAAGGGGATGACTATACACTTTTTGGCATTTAGCTTGAGGCCATGGCTCTGGCACCAGTTGTCTGTTTCTATGAGGCCCTTTTGGAGGATGCTTGTGTCGGCTGGAGAGTCGATTATGGCGCCCAGTTTGCAGTCATCTGCGAACTTGGTCAGCCACTGTCCTTCCATGTTGGCCTGTACCTCTGAGAAATATATACCAAACAAGAGAGGTCCCAGGACTGAGCCTTGTGGGATGCCACTTGTAACTGGTTTGGAGTCTGACATGGCTCCAGCAATTCTAACCATATGGGTTCTGTCCTTGAGCCAGTTTGCAACCCATCTAGTGACATAGGGGTTTATATTTAAGCTGGTGAGCTTATCTATAATGCCCGAGTGGGGTATTGCATCGAAGGCTTTTGCGAGGTCCAGATAGGCTGTGTGGACCACCTTCCCTTCGTCAATGGCCTTGGTGACTGTTTCAAAGAAGTCAACCAGGTTTAAGAGGCAGGATCTGCCCTTAACAAAGCCAAACTGGGTAGGATCCAGTGTCTGTAGGTCCCCAATATCTTTATTTATGAGGTCCATGATGATCCTTTCCATAGCTTTGCAGACCAAGCTAGTCAGGCTTATGGGGTGATAGTTTCCAGGGTCCGTTGAGGCACCACCTTTGTGGAGAGGGACCACTGTTGCTGTACGCCACTCTTTGGGTACATATCCTGTAGTAAGGCTGAGATTGAACAGTAGTTTTATGTTTGGGTTTAGCTCTTCTTGGAGTTCATGTAGGACACAGCCTGGGACACCGTCTGGTCCCATTGATGCTGTGTTTTTTGCTTTGGAGAGGCGGCTCCCACCTCAGCATCTCAGATGCCCGCCCGGCAGCACTCTGCTGGGATAGATATTTCCCCTTTTGGTGGGGAGGAGAGAAGTTTGCACTGAACCTGTCAGCTAGGATGTTGGCAATGTCTGTGGGATCAGTGTATTTTTTGTCATTTTGGACTAATTCTGAGCATATCTGGGAATTCCCACCCAGGTTCCTAACATAACTAAAGAAAGCCTTGTGATTATCTTTAGTGTCCTGTGCAATTTTTCTCTCGAAGCTGGCCTTTGACGATTTTATGAGTGCCCTTAGTTTTTTGCTAATACTGATCAGAGATGCCTTCCCTTTTAGGGATTTTGCTCTATCATGTAGTAGCTTCCTCCTTCTATTGTATAGTTTGTTTATGGCTGGGGTCCACCAGACAGGTCATCTGCCTTTGGAGGATTGGGTCTTGGTTTTATTTGGGATTGCATGATCCATGCATTCCTGAAGGTGTTCATAGAATGCATTTATAAAGGATTCTGCGGTCTGGGCGTATTTTCCACAGGCCGGGGCTTTGAAGGATTCCACCTCGGTTTTGAGGAGTGTGAAATTTGCTTTAGAGAAGTTTTTCACTGTGGTTTTCTGGGCAGGGGTGGGGTCGGGATGTGAATATCCAGTGAGATCAGTTTATGGTCTGATCTTACCAGTGAGGGATACACTTCTGGTCTGGAGCATAGAGTCCCCATGTTGGTGATGATCAGGTCCAGTATGTTTTCCCCTCTTGTGGGAGTGGTAACAAGTTGTTCCATAGCATTTGAGTTTATGAATTCTAGGAACCTTTGGGCAAGGGTGTTGGAGCTAGAGTAATGCTCCCAATCTATGCTTGGGTAGTTGAAGTCGCCCAATATAATGGTGTTCGGAGAGACCTTCATATTTTCCAGTGTTCTCAGGAAGGCCGAGTGGGGTTCCTGGGTTTGGGAGGGTGGTCAGTAGCAGGCTATAAACTGGAAGGCAGTTTATAGCCTGCTACAAACTGGAAGGCAGTTTTACCCACTGTTAGTTGCACATGGATATTCTCTGATGCTTCGTGCTTTGCCACCAACCTGGAGGTGTGGGTATCTTTGATGAATATCGATACTCCCCCTCCTTTTGTGGTTCGGTCCAAGTTTTGGGGCCGAAAAGCATGGTATGAGGTATAACCTGGTAGTGCTGGGGTGCTCTCGGGAGTCCTGAACCAGGTTTCTGTTACTGCACAGATATCGATGTTCTCCATGCTAAGGAGAGTTTTGAGTGTGTGCATCTTGAGGTTTAGACTTCTGGCATTGAGTAGCATTACTCTTGGTTTCTTATCCCTTGTGATACCTATGGAGGTGGGTTTGTCTTTTGGGCCTTGCCTAAAAAGGCACTATGGGGTAGCAAGAGCCTTTGCCAATATCCGAAAGCCCAGGGGTGACAGGTGCAAGCCATCCCTAGTGAAGCATCGTGGCTTGTCGAGCATGTCATCCCAGGCTGACAGGCATTGGATCCCCTTTGAATGACACCAATACTTAAGCCAATTGTTGAAATTGATAATCTTGTCTTCATACTGTGGCATCATTCTTGGTGAGGGTAAGATGCTACTCAAGGTCAGGGTCATACCGGTCTGGGCTACATGCCCATAGAGCTCCTCTATGTCTCTTTTCATGTAGTACAGGGAAGTACGTCTCAGGTCATTCACACCAGCATGGACAATGACTGAGTCATATTTGTACTTGCCTTGGAGTGACCTGAGTGCTTGTGTTATGTGGCGGATCCTAGCACCCGATAGGCAGCTCACCATGACCTTCTCCTTGTTCAGCCTGGTGAGCGGGACGCCAGTGTGCCTGATGATAGAGTCACCTATTACAAGTGTATCAGGTGTGTTGTTTAGCCTTAAGGGCTGTGACTGTTCGGCACACTGGCTTTGTGAGCTATGTGTTGCATGTGTTTTGTTTTGGGGTAGCGGTTGCTTGGGTGTCTGCTTTGGAGGTCTCTGCTGCTTAGGCAGATTTTTATTTAGAGCCTCCAAGTATGTTTTTGTGTGTTTATGTGTTTGGTTTGCTGTCGTGGTAGGTCTATGTGAGACTGGAATTGTAGTGAGTGTGGTTTCCTTCTCCTCCTGACTGGTTACACCAGTACTGAGTTGAGAGAGCTTAGCCTCCAGTTTGGATATATGGTTGCATCTCTCACATGTGTTGGAATTTGTTGGGAGGAGGAGAGGGTTGTCTGTGTACATTAGGCAGTTTGCACAAGTGAGAAAAGTCTCCTGTAATGTAGACACTGCAGTTTGGGGGGCAGGGGGAGAAGCAGCATTAGCAAAAGAAGATTACATGTGGATGTTTACAGTCCGATGAAAGCGTTAATACATGCCTGGCTAGAGAATAAAACAAAATCAGCACCTATACTGCATGGAGGGCAACATGAAGTTAGGAGTATGCTGAGGTGTTAATATTTTGCAGGATGCTTTAAAGTAGGGAATTACACATGCTGAGTAGTATAGACATGTATAAGTGTTAACATAGCAGTTATTTGTGAGAAAAAAACATGACCCCTTCATCAGCAGACCCCAGCAAACATGTATTTGTGTAGGATTCAGACAAACACCAGAGACTGCATAGCCCTTTGCAGCAGCCAAGAATAGGAATTTTTGATGAATGGCATCTTTTCATGAACCGTCAAAGTACAATTCATGCTGCTTAGCAGAGATGATGTTAAATATTATCAAAGCTCTGTATATGTGGACTATCACACAGTACCTCAACCTCTAAATATTTAAAATCATAGAACTGATCTTCAGAAATCATAGCAGAGAATCAGAAAGAGGAGCCCTTTTTATTGTACACAATGGAAGGTCTTTATATACTATAGTCTATGTTGTTAGTGATAGGCAATGTTTGTATAGGCTTTGTTTATTTATTAAACGTCTGACTTTTATGAAAGAGGTTTATCACCTAATCTTATAATAGACAAGTATGGGTTGTATAGACATATAAATGCTAAATGATAACATAATGACAATCGACATACATAAGTGACAAATGACAACACAGATGGCATGTTATTTCATAATTTCAAGTTTTCCACTAGTAATTTGCATACATCTCGGACATCGTTGTACTAGCCATGCTCACATGGAATTACAGGGAACATTACAGTAATTCAACAGCACCGACAAACAAGAAAGTGCTGTAACAGAGGACCAATCACACCTTCTGATGGTCTGGCAGGATGTCAGACAGAAAGAAACATTTCTATTGAAAACCTCATCTGCCATTAAGCTGTGTAGTGTGATGAAAACAATTGCAGTAATAAAGAAATGTTTAGATAAAGACATGCAATATAGTGCAAAATTATTTTGCAAATAAGTGATATCTGTGAGCAATAAATGTTATTTTCTAGCACATGCCAGGGTAGATATCAGAGAGTTGCATACTAATCATGGACTGCGCAGAAATGTGCATTTTGGTTGTGTCAGGAAGAACACCCTTGAAGGGTTTACAGCACTTACATATCATAAGGGTTATAGATGCCCTACCTTTTAGGGCAAAAGCCTGAAAAAGGTGCTCCTCTGACTGTGCCATAAATATTTTCTGTGTGTAAGCTACTGTTGTCTGACAGACAGATGTTAATAGATTCAACTCCCTGCCTATGTTACTAGCTGCTCTACAAACCTCTGTTTTGACTGTGTATGCCACAGGGGACAGAAACAGAGGCTGTCACAAATAACTACAATTAATGTGTGTAGTAAGAAAGAGTTACAAATATTATTTGAACCATCTGATTTAATCAGAATGCTAAAAATGAGCTACACAAGAATGAGCAGTACAATATCAATGCTTCGTTGCCAAGGAAGCTATTTTCATCTTGTACTACAAACATTGTCCCAGAACTGAACCACATTCTGTCTGTGGAGGTATGGTATACAAGTCAGTACAGAATGCACAGGCCACAAGAGCATTTACTGCACAGCATGCACTGAATAAACATTTCGCTGCCATGCAATCATGTCATTATATATTATTGTCCAACATAAAAATGGATATGAATAACTAGATACAATATTTTTCTGTATAACTTCAGTACATTCATATAATACTTCCCTTTTCAAGAATTGAACAGCAAGCAATGTAAGTTTATTGATTAATTACATATGGATGAACCATAAGGACAACAGTGGAAGTCTTAACACAACTGTGACACTCCATCTATGCTAACTTATTACATCATATGTATGTGTTGCAAATAATCTCTTTGAGATAAAAGGGATGGGGGAGGCCTCCCCCACTGTAAATGTACACATTATAACTGTGGTGGATGCCATTCATCATAACAATATAAGGCCACACAATGCTAACAACCATTGACTGTGGATGTTGAACACCTGAGCATTTTTCTACAGAAAATACATGATATTGTAGAGAATGACTGTGCCAAGGTAGAAGTGTCACTACAATTGTGAGATATGCTGGTATGGCAAGGCATTACATCATGTTATTGCTGCAAGGGATATGTGTGCCTGTAATTGCTGTACTAAAGTAACAACATACAGAATGTTGACTAATTCTGTCATGTCAGAGGATAATGCTTACTAGTTGTGTTATGTAAGAAAAATGTAATTACGTCATCATTTTATTTTTATTTTTATTTTATTTTACATTTGTTGACCGGGCTAGTCTGACTGGATACATGTCCATTTTCAGCAGAGGCCCGAGGAGAAAAGCTCCACTATATACTAGTAAATAATAATAACAAAAAAATAGCACAATAAGATACAAATTATAAGCATGTAGAGAACTATTCCCATGCAGCATAGTAACAGTGCAAAAGCAATTTAGCAAAACTATAACATACGGGGAGGATTTCTATTTCCAAATTCTTTGCAAGAGTAGGAATAGTACAATCAAAAAAGAAAGTATTAATTCACACAAGTCTGTATTCAACTATTTACAGTATTAACAAATTTTGATAAACGTTTAGTGCCAGGGCACTAGTTTTAAGAAGCAGATTTGTACAGCTGGGAGCAACATGTAGATTTAGATAAAAGGTGAGATGACAGGTTGCAGTAATATGACAGTATAAAGGTTGCAGTAATATGACAAGTAAAAGTAGTATCCAAGTGGATGGTGGGTGAGCTACAGAGGAGGGGTAGTAGTAGTGATAGTGACAAGTAGAAGAGTAATGGAGAGAGACGAAAAGAGAGTTGGATGCTGAGGTCAGTCAGGATTCGAGCAAGGGCATAGCCAGTGAGATTTAAAATAGTTCCTGAGTTGTTTCTTGAAAAGTTGTGATGAGCCTAGAGTGGTCAGTTCTAAGGGAAGTTTATTCCAGTATGAGCCAATGGCATTTGTAAACAAGGAGTCGCCAGCTTTGTTGTACATTTTGAGAGTGGCTAGTAGTAGTTTGTTAGCTGAGCGAAGGGAAGTAAGATTCCTGTAAGGGACAACAAGGTTATTAAGTATGGGTGTATTAGAAGGGTAATGGAGAATGTTATAGGTGATAGCTAATTGATGTAGGAGAATAAGATTTTGAAGTTCAAGCCAGTCAAGCTTTTTGAGATTAACACAATGGTGAGTGCGAAATGGGGAACCTGTGGCAAATCTGGCAATGCTATGGTAGGCTGTGGCAAGTTTCTGAAGGTTCGATTTTGAAAGGTTTATAAAAGATGGTGAGGCATACAATAATGTAGAGATAAGATGAGTTTGGGCTAGAGACACCCTGGTAGTTGCTGTTAGAAAGGGCTTAAGTCTGTAGGGGGCACCTATGTTTTTATTAACAGCTTTGATGGTTAGGTCAATGTGGTAATCAAAGTTTAGTTGATTATCTATTGTAATGCCTAGTAGTTTAGTGGAACAATCAGGTGTAATGATAGTGCCATTTTCCGATGCAATAGAAAAGGAGAGAGGGGCAGTTTTAAGGGTTGGAGAGAAAAGTAATCATTTGTTTTTTTGGGATTAAGGAGGAGACAGATATCTTGGAACCATTTTTCTGCTGCCATAAAGACTTTTTGGGTGGAAGAATGAAGTTCAGCTGGAGATACAGCAGAACAGATGAGAGTTGAATTGTCTGCATATTGAATAAACGAGAATGTTGGGAGTGAAGTAGACAGGTTATTTATAAATATGGAGAAGAGTAGGGGTCCTAAGATGGATACTTGAGGGACACCGATAGTGACTCAGAGCTGAGAGGATAGATGGCTGTCCCAAAGGACAGCTTGTTGTCTATCCTTCAGATAAGAGTCAAACCAGTGCAATGCAGAAGATGTAAGTGAGAGAGATTTCAATGTGTCTAGCAAAAGTTGATGGTTCACCATATCAAAGGCTTTAGAGAGGTCAAGAAATAAAGCAGAAGAGTATAGGTTGTTATTGCGATGTTTGTTGATAGTGTCTGTAAAGGAGAGAAGAGTTATGGAAGTGCTATGGAAAGGTCTAAAACCATTTTGGGAGTCTGAAAGTAGGCTATTATGTAAAATATGATGTAAAAGTTGTTGGTGTATACAACGCTCCATAATTTTAGTTAGTGGTGATAATAAGGCTATAGGACGGAAATTAGAAAGTTCATTATTGTTTCCTCCTTTATGCAGAGGAATGATATGGGAGACTTTCCAGAGGGAAGGGATAGTAGATTCAGTTATTGTTCTGTTAATTAAGATGGAGACTGGGTTTGCTAGTTCTGCTGCTGCTAGTTGCAGATATTCAGCTGGTAGTTGGTCGGCTGAAGGAGTGCATGGTTTAAGTTTTGAGAGTAACTTGTGTATATAGGTTGTGGAGACTGTATTAAATATTAGAGTGGGGGTGTTATTTTGAGGATAGTTGTTTTTGAGGAAAGTGTGTGGAGTCATGTTCTTTGCTAGAGAGGTGACTGTCTCAGAGAAAAAGTTGTTGATTGTGTTGGCTATTAAGTTGGGTGGGGTCTGTGCTAAGTTAGCTGGGGTAGCTGTTTTGGTATTCCCTGGATGGAGCAGTTTATTGATACCTGACCATAATTTTTTGGGGTTATGATTTTGATTTTCTTGATATTGAAGGCAAAATTTTTTTTTATTGAGATGGGTAAGTTTTTTTGTGGTATTTCTAATGTGTTTGAAGGTTTGATGGTCAGTTGGGTTTTTAGTAGTTCTCCATTTTGCCCATAGTTTATTCCTTAATAGCATTATTTGCTTGGTTTCCTTAGAAAGCCAAGGGGCAGCTTTGGATCCTGTTCTAATTAAGCGAGAGGGGGCGTGATGCTCAAGAATTTGGAGGAATGTGTTGTTGAAATGGGCAACTGCTTCCTCAAGTGGAAGGCGTTTTAGAGCTGACCAGTTACATTGTTTGAGTTCATTGAGGAAAATAGGAAGGTTAAAGTTTTTTTTGTTACGTATAGTACGAAAGCTGGCCTGATTGAGATTGTTATTTTTTTGTTTAGTGATATAGGTGAGAAGATGGTCGCTGATATTGTCAGGGAGTGTACCCATTTTATACGAGAGGGGATTATTGTTGACCAATATCCAGTCCAAGATGGCTTGTTTATTGGTAGATTTGTGAATCCTAGTTGGGTCGTTTATGGTTTGTTGAAAGTTAAAGAGGTTGAGGTGATAGGTGAGTTTGGGGGATATGCAGGAGTTCCAATCAATATTGAAGTCTCCTAAGAGTATGGTTTCCTGAGGAAATCTACAGGAGAGCCAGCTAAGAATGTTTTCAAGTGTATTTAAGTTGTTGCCAGGAGGGATATAGGAACCTATTATATATATATGGCTTTGCTTTTATTTACTTGGAATTTGCTGCAGAGTATTTCAGCATTGGCAGGGGAGTGAGGCAGGGAGTCAATAGAGGACACCTGTAGTTCAGATTTGTAAAGTAAAGCAACTCCACCACCCTTTTTGTTTAGATGATCCCATCTTAAAATGCTATAGCCAGGGGGAGTAATTTCATTGTCTTTGGTGCCTGGTTTAAGCACCACAATATGATAACAAAAGACACACTCACAGTATTCATCATTACTCTGAATACAAGGATTGCTATGTGAGAAATTATCATAGCTTTTTGTAACAAGAATCATACACAGCAGATATGTTAGACTACAGTGATAGTGACATATACAGTCACAATAAGTCTAACACAATGTAGTCTGAGAAGCAATGGTTGGATATGATGTAACTATGTAAAGTAACAAGCTACAGATTAGTCTGAATTGCAAGGACCACACATGTTGTGATACAACTGTAACAGTGTACAGCTGAATGGAATAGACCATCATTGGTTATTAGCTAGATATGTATGCTAAAAAGTTATTGAAGAGCACCGCTATGCATCATATATGTATTTTAAGAGTAATCTGCACAGTATGATAAAAGACACACTCACAGCTGGAGTCAAACCTCCTGCTTCTGAAGGTACATTACAAAGACATCATCAAAGTCACGTATCACAAGAGAAGGTGTGCTATAACTGTGAGACAATGCACTTATGGAAGCATTATACAATCATTGTGCTGCCAAACCTTAATTTCCCTGGGGATGCTAGAAATTGCTATCCACAGATTTAATAAGCTCAATGTAGGAATAGTGCAAGTCCTACACAGAGTGTACCATGGCCATATCTGCAACTCCCCTTCGGCAGCATGCCTTGCATATTAATGAAGGCACGCTGCTGAGGGAGAGCCGTGTTCACTATTACTGAATCAGTGTAGGGGGTGTGTTACAATGCTCAGAGATGTGTAACACATCCCCTTTACTATCAAAATGCTGGACAGCACTAAAATATTAAATAAATATCTGTACTCATCCAGTTGTACAATTTATATGTAGGGGGTGTTTTACAGTGTCAATAACACACCCCCTGTACTGTCAGAGTGCCAGATGGCACTGAAATTAAATGTGAAAATGTCATTGTCCTTTTATTTATTTATTTATTTATTTTGTGTGTGTGTGTGTGTGTGTGTGTGTGTGTGTGTGTGTGTGTGTGTGTGTGTGTGTGTGAGTGTGTGTTTGTGTTTGAGTGACACAGCATGGTGCTTAGCATTGAAGATGTGCCAGACATCTAAAAATAGAAACCAGATGCTTTTCATTTTAATGGAAAAGGTTAAGTTTAAGCAGAGCTGAGTTTGCATACCATGGCTCATCGCTCAGCAGTGCTTAAACATAACTGAAAGCTCTATAGAAATGTATAGCTGAAATCTTGACATCCATGTTAGCCGAATGGTTAGAGTCACGGCCTTGTGTGCAGTAGATGCATGGTTCGAATACCCAGACAGGCCATTCTTCTTTTACATGGGAAAGCATTAATATATACATTTTTTTATGCAGTTATTGATTTTTGTTAACCGGGTTAGTGCAGCTGGTCCAGAATCCCATGTTCAGTGGAGATACTAGGAGAAAAGCTTCAATTACACACAAGTGTCCAATACATTACAGTCACACCCCAAGATAACATAATTAAAATACAGAGGGTTAGGTCATGTAAAGTAACATACATATGCATAATAATAAAGTATCAGTAATGAGTAATCAATGTCAATATAATGTTCATTTTAATTTTTTAAATATCTAGTTTGCCCTTAGCTAAGCTCTGATAAGCACTCCTAAGCCAAGTCAAGCAATGCTCACACAGGAGCTATTTTAGCAGTACTTAGCAACATGTAGCTCAGCTTAGCTGGTTTGAGCACTGCTAAGCAATCCCAGTTTAAGCATTCCTCAGCTCAGCTAAGCTGGTTTCTGTACTGTTAAGCATTGCTAATCATTGCCAGTTTACGCACTGCTCAGCTCAGCTCAGCGGGTTTGCATGGTGCTAAGCTTCACTTAGCATTTTAAAAAATGGTCCAATGGCAGCAAAGGGCAGAAAAACAGCCTGATTTAAGCTGAATAGGCAGGAATACAACCAGAACCTGTTGAAGTTTAATCACTGCAGGAGCTATGGCTGGAGTCAGAGAGGGGGCTCACTTCTGGGCACAGTGCTGGGGCATTTTGGAGTCCAGGGTCATGGTTGGTACCTTGTCAAAGACCATGGTGACAGATTGCTGCAGGGCCAGTACCAGGGCTCTGAATATAAGTCCAAGACCTGGGTACTATTTGGCATGTGACCTCACCACTGCAACTGGAATCCCCTGCACTGGTGAGCAGGTGCATCATCATTATGATGACCTGAAGTGAAAAAAGGGGGAGCTTTTGGCCCATTGCATCCAAGACACTTGGGACCACAATGTCCCAGGTGTTTGTCAGTATAGGAACCGATGATTTACCAGATTTTAGTATGAATATCTGATAGACAGTCACGCATAATGATGTATTTCCCCCCACTGCTGCAGAGAAGAGGGTTCGCAACTTGGAGGCCCATGCAGGAGGCCTGGACAGGATGCGCCGAGAGTGTGCTGAGTACAGATATATCTTGCAATATGTACTAATCTAATTAAGAAAGAATACAGTCGTAACTGCCAGTAGGTATAGTCTGTTATGAGTGCACTGCAATGAATGTGTACATAGACCTGGACTGATATAAGTGAGTATTGCTAGGTACAGTTCAATATAGATGACAGCATGAAACATGCTACTGTTACGTAAAGAAAGTTAATAAAGCATTAATAATGTGTGGGAATAAAATGTGTATACTGTATTAATAATACATGTTCTGGTAATAAAATACACCGGCATTGAAAATGTGAAGGGAATAAATTAACTGCATCCCTAATCTACAGGAAATGCATTACAACTGCAGTCAGAATTGTGAACAAATAAAGGTAGTACTGCATAGATGTTGTGATAACAGATGTGTTCCAATGCCTGCATTATGTAAATTTTAGAACAATAAAGACTGTCAGCTGTATACCAATCACTGTGTCATGTCACCCTCAATAAACTTGTCTTCTGCCAGTTGTTGTGTGTATTCTGGGCTGTTGTTCAAGAAATCAAATATTACAGGTTTTGTAAAGTAAACATGGGTATAAAACCATGAAGTGAATGAAGGTTGGCCAATAAGCAACTGTCATGCTAAATTGTAGATGTGGAGTTGTACTGCAAGATATAGATGTGTACTAGGCTAATGGCCCTGGAGCCGTTTCATGCCTTGCCCATAGGATTACCCTGGCATCATGCCACCCGACCTTAGTTCCCAGTGCCTCTGTCAAGTAGAGCCACTGGAGTGATGCAATATGATATTTGTTCTCCACTAAGATCTGAACCTAGAGTAGTACTGTGTAAGGTATTATAGTGTGTTTCTCCCAGGATTGTCTTGTGTTAACCTTTGCATTTCAGTTATATGCGTCCCTGAATGTAGGTGCACTGATGCAGGCAAGTATGAAAGTGTAATAGCTGTAGACTGCAAATATACCATCTGCAAATGTATATGGGTCATGTAGGCAAACCAGCACCCCGATATGGTCTGTACAGATCACACATTTTCCCATCCATGAGAAGTTAATTATGTACACTTGCATTCCAAGTATTAATATACCGTTCACCTACTATCTCTGTCATGCTTGAATCTCATGCATGTATGTTCAACTGTCACTGCAGTCTTGTGTGACACTACCTATATTACCAGGTCACACTTTATCATCAGATGAGCTTTAGGTACACATCACTAAACCAGCATAGAGTAGTGACCCACTACTCAGTGTGATATATGTTGTTCATTTTGCCACACACAGACTGGGGTTTGAATCCAGAGACAGGTACTAGACAAATTAAATTGTCTGTTGTTGGCACGGCTATATGCCTGATACATCTGTGAATGTCTGCTGATAATCTAACCCCATGCTTGCCAGTGATGGCAGGATAAGTGTAAACTCTCTGTACTGTGCATGATCAAGTGTCACTTTGTCACGGATAGTGATCACTGCTGTCAAACACCTTGGATACAGATATAAACCCAGTTGAAGTATGCCAGTAGCGCACTCACACAACATCAGTGCAGAGTACACCTTGGTAGTCATATATGTTCCCCTGACAATTAATAGTCCCCTGTAGGTATGCACCTGTAGGTGTTACAGCTCGGCCAATACCATCCCATCTGGATAACTTGAGAGGTATGTACATGCTACAGAAGCTTTAAGGCACTTGTAGATATAAAGTAAGGGCAGACCTGTAGAGTATTGAGCAGTACAGTTGCGAAAAATATAGCTTATACAGTTGGTAATGGAATGTCTTTCTCTCCTCCCACACCTTATCTGCATCACAAATTATTATTCTTATACTACAGGTATGGTTCCATTTTCACATATGTTGTTCTCAAAACGTAATGTTGGGCCTTGTGTTGGACTATCGCTTATATCTGAAGCACACACCATACAAACTTGATAAAACCACAAATGAAGGGAGCCAAGTCCTCAATCTACACCAGTAGTATTTATTTAGCGCTTTTATTTCAATAAGGACTTGGATCCCTTCATTTGTGGTATTATTGGTTATATATTATAATGGTTGCATAATAACATACCTTGTTGAAATACCAATGTTGTTGGCCTTTTGCCGTAACTGTTACTGGCATGCTGCTACAATAATAACTGTTATTCCATTTATGCCTATTATGCAATGCTATTGTTCTGGGTTAATTGGAACACCCATGCATGCTGTTATAACTAACATTGAAATGTTCTGTTCATGACTAACAGAGACACTTTAACAAACCTGAACAACATAGTATGTTGGGTAGGTTGTTCCAGTGGATCTGCCTATCCAACCTCATCTGGCCATGGCACTGGGTCCCAGCATGTCTGGAGCCCAACCTGGAGCTGCTTCCTCCATTGGTCCTGCATCACCCTCTGGTGGAACTGCCTCAGGGGATGGGGCCTGTTCCCCCCTGGGTGCAGGTGCAGAGAGTATGTCATCACCCGTACTCAGTTTCCAGGCATAGTGTGCATGGTTATCCAGCATCATTTGGATGACTGACTGCACCAGATCGAAGGCAGACTGGCACACCTAGAGGGATAGGCTGGCCCCGGCGCCCAGCTCTCAGCACAGCCACCTTCATGACCATAAAGGGGCAGTGGTGACTGCCCATGAGTGGGGAGCTTAGCCTCACTCTTTCCATCTGGGGGAACTTGGTCCTCTGATTCCCAAACACCCTCCCCATCCAAGGTATGTACCCCTCTCATGTGTCATACACCACCCCTGTCAGCTGTCTTGTCTCTCTTGTCTGCCTGCAAATGCAACTTCTGCTACCCAACTTACCTCCCCAAGCATACCTACAACCCTTCCCCAACATTCCACTCTCTCCTTAAAAAAAAAGTGCACCTGTCCCGCAAAAAAATATCGTCCCATACATAGCTCTCCATTTCTCCCCCACATACTGTGCCATCAATCAATCAACCCAGCAATTAATCAACAAAGTTATGTCACCTACACCTCTCCTTGTGGGATGTGAGAGTCCAAATTCCAAACTGTCCACAACATGCACAGCTGTTGCTCTAGAAGAAATGGAGAGCTACGGTCCTTTCCTACACCTGTCCTGCACATCCCTACCTGCTTTTCATATTGTTTTCCCCCCTGCTTGCCACCATTTCACCATTTTTCTATCACCATTTTTTCTTTTCTGTTTTTTGGAAATAGCACGGGTTTAAGTGGGACTAAGCACTGATTAGCATCGTGGCACGTCGTGCAAACCCACTTAAAACTACTTAAACTGCTTTAATTACCTTATCTGATTCTGACACTTTTCTGCACATCAAAAAAAGGCATCACTGCCAAGTCTCAAACCCAGGACTCTCTGAACTACATCGTAGTGCATGTGACCACTAGGCCAACTCAGTTCTGTGGAGTTATTGGTGTTCTTATAAATATATCATGCAGTACAGTGATGTAACATTAGGAAAGATATATATCCCTGCTGTTTATTGAACCCAGGTCTCTCTGAACTACAGCATAGTGTATTGGACCACTAGGCCAACTCAGTTCTGGAGAACAACTTGTGTTTGTACAAAGATATCCTGATTATCAGTGACACACTACTTCTACATATAATGTGATAAATGACAGAGTACTTGGGCCTGTGATGCAGACACCGAACCAGTATATAGCCAAAGGCATGTTGATGGATATATAGGAGGCTTACAATATCAGGTAGAGCTGAAAACTGCACAGACTGTTGCAGAATGTCCACAGTTGTGCCACCTACTTCTGGCATGGTTGTCATCAAACCTATTCGGTGTGCTGAAGTACTGGCAAGTCAATGCAGATTGAGGTTACAAAAGCATGACAGACAGGTCAGTGTCACTCGTCATACTCATCCGAACACACATGTTCATGCCAATCCTGTGTACCTCACTGTATGCATACACATATATCTTGCAACTACACCTCCCATAATAATGACTCAGTACCTCTATCTGTTACATTCCTAGCATGTCTGACATCTGGACACCCACAGTTCTGACACACAGTCCAATCTGTTGCACAACTACATGCTTGTCAATACAACATAGAAATAACTGAGCCCTGCAATGCCCATCAGAACTGGTTGCTGCTACTGCAGTCACTGCCACCCACAGTAGCACATCAAAGACCTGGAGGGTGGGACACATGTCACAAATATGAATATGTGTCCTAAATATCCCCTACCACTCTGTAGATGGCACTATTACTTCACATATGTACCAGAGACACATGCCTCACCTGGACTGTTATGCGTACACTCACCCTGGCTATGCTGTGACACAAGAGCTGACACTACACCCTCACTGAGCTCTACAGCTTGCTGTCACCTAATGTCTTAACAATCCCCAATAAGACTCCTGGCCAGAATGCAGCAGCTGTAGCTTACTACACATGCAGTACTATGTTCAGCTACCTGCTACAGACCTACCATACCTCCCAAACACATAGGATAGGGCATCCACACAAAACTCATCCATAAAGGGTTGGGGGAAATGGTCAGGTGACAGGGACATGTGCTGCAGTCTCCCCCTGCAAACATACACAGCTGATAGACCAGCATCAACTGCAGCAGCATGCACATTCAGATAAAAATCATGTATGACACTCACAGATGCCTGTTTCCTTACTGACCCCAGCACACATTGTTAAACAACCTGTCACAGAATCAGAAAGTCTGTTAACAATGACCAAAATTACCATGCAAAATATGGACTTACCACATCAATCCAAACAGTGAAGAGTATTTCTACCTACCATCTGTGATACTGTATCTCCCACACCTCAATAATTTCCTCCTCACAGGCCAGGAAAAGGGCCAAGGCCTACATGATGGCCTTAATTATAGCACTGTGTTGCCATGCCATTGGCTAATGAAAATGCAACCCAGCTGTTCTGGATGCTATTAAAAAGTGTGAGTCACAGATTGATACACAGGCAATCACCTGTTCCTGAGCATTACCTACAAAAGGCAAGTTGCTGCCTATGGTAAACAGATCTGTGATTTTTTCATGAAGACAGACTGTGATTTCTAAGGAAAGCTACCACTGTATTTCTGATAACGAAGGAGTACAGCACTATACCAGGTATGTAATAGAACTAACCCTGTAATGCAATGCAGATGGGGGAATGCAGTCATGGGAAATAGGAATTTCAACAGTAGGGTTCAGCAACATATCTTGGAATGACACGTTGCTGTTACTCTGCTGTCCAGCACCTACAGTCTTCCCTTTTGGCTCTGTCTGCAGTGACATAGATCACAGCTCTGGCCCCTGAGTCCCCCCAGCAATGGTCAGCTCATGTACAAATGCTACTGGATTGCCTGCTGAAGACTAGTGACAGTAACTACTGGTAATACAGCTGGCATTTAACATAATGTACTGTCAATGAGCCCCTCTCAGTCTGTGAATGTCCTACAAGGTTAGTTCAAACATTGTCCAGGTGTCACTGACTGCTCCTGATGTACTCTGGCTAGGTCACTGTGTACTCTACACATGTATGTCATTGCCTGACAGCTATGGCTAGCATACCTGGTGACTCCCTACAGCAGCACTGCAGGTTATAGGCAGTAGTAGTTGGGGGGACAGGCTCCACCTCAGCAACAGTGTGTACATACTGAGCAAGCAATGTAAGCAAATGAATGCAGTACCAGATATTAATGTGCCCTTACTGTGTTCTGAGGGATCTGACATGTCACAGGCACATTCCCCACACTCTGGGGTCAACCATTACATATTGTCCAACTGGTTTCCAGACATTCACATGTGTCAGGCATGGGGTCTATATATATATATATATATATATATATATATATATATATATATATATATATATATATATATATATATATATATATATATATATATATATGTATATATGTATATATATATATATATATATATATATATATATATATATATATATATATATATATATATATATATATCAGGCACATGTACACATTCCACAGACATCTGCAGATGTTGAACACCTATGATAGGAAAATCCTACACCACATATGCACTGCTCTCAGTTGTTATGCAGCACAGATGTTTCTGGAATGACCACATGGACTTTCAGTGCCACTCACCTATTTGTCAGATGTTGGCTGTATGACATGGTACTGTAATATTGCCCATACTGGACACACCACAGTCAATGGCAGTGATGGATGTGGACACATAACAACACAGTCTGTCACAGCACACAGGCCATAACTGGTATACCTAGGACCATACAAGGATAACAGGCTATGGGCCCTGAGCCCCCATATGCCTAGGCCAGATGTTAGCTCATGTGCATGCAAGGCAGCACCTGATGCCCCAGTCCAACAGAGACACGTGCTATAACAAGGGTGTATGTGACGTTAACCATCCAGTTATCCAGGTTCTGCCTGCAAAGGTGTAAATAGCTACCCTGCCTGATGTGGACAGGGTGAACATTCAACAGCAGGGTGAGTGGGTGGGACACACATCTGAGGTGCCAACATGCCCAGTTGATGTCACACACCAGGATGAGTGTGTGTGTGTTAATATAGTGCAGCTTGAGTTGCACTTGTGCAACAGTCCCAAAAATGTGGAGTCCGTGATTGCCTTGCATGCCACACAGAGGTCACCTTTGAGGAGTATGTATGAAACCAGGTAGAGGGTTGAGCTTATAGCTTATCTGTGTATGGTAGATGTTTGAGGCCTTAGCATTCCCTGATGGGAAACCTCTGTGATGTCCCCAGCTGCTGCATGTGCTGTGTGAGGCGAATGATGAACAGGGCATTTTACATTATAATGGGCCTTATGGGGGGAATACAGGGATGTTAGGACCCCATGTCCCTAGATGACATACCCTTTATGTATGAGTTGGGCCATGTAGAAGGTTTACCATACAACGGAACCAACATGGTGGTGAAATATCATGTTGGCATTAACCTGTGTGCACAGATCCCTCATGACTGATTGCGTGCCTAGGATGTTGTTAGTACTGTGATAATATGTGGTTATGTCACTCTCCCGAAAGGGGTTGACACTGCATTTCCTGGTATGTTGCCTGAGGCCATGTGTCTGGCACCAGTCATGCATCTGCATGACACCCTCCTAGGCAGATGTCCACATCACTAGGGTATCTGGTGACAGCACACAGCATGCATTGTTCTGCAGACATGGTCGGCCATAGGCCAATGGCTGTGGCCTGCACCTTAGATGTGTACATCACATATAACAGAGGCCCAAACACCAAACAACAGGCTATGCCTCTAGTTATGGGTCAAGTGCTTGAGGTAGATTTCCCAATGTGGATTAGTTGGGTCATGTCAGCGCACCAGTGTGCTTCCCCTATGGTAACATATGGTGTGATGCATACTTGGAACCATATATCTTTTATGGCTAAGTGTATTTTACTGTCAAAGACTTTGTCCAGGTCAAGGTAAACAGTGTGCACTGTCGCCCCCCACCATCCATGGCTTTGGTGACTGTGTCAAAGAGGTCAACTGAGTATAACAGACATAATCTCTTCCTTGACAAAGCCTAACTGTGCGTGATGGAGTGTATGGAGGTCACCGACATCCTTGTTAATGAGGTTCACTATAAACTGTGCTATGGCTTTGCAGAACAGCCTAGTTAGGCTGATTGGTGTATAATGTGACAGACTGTTGAACGCCCCACCTTAGTGTAAAGGCATGACAGTGGTTGTTCTTCACACGCCTGGGAAAAAGGCGGTAGTCAGGCCTCCTTTGAATACAGTGCCTTATGGTGTTGCAAGGTTATGCTGTCATGTAGGATGCAAGCTATGATGTGACAGGCTGCCATGCCAGATGTATACCATCTTTCACATGACACTAGTCACCTGTTCCCTACATATAGGAGAAGGGGGCAGATACTGTAGATATCCTGATGTACTAATGGGGGTACAGGGGGTGAAGTCTACACTGACTCTATCAGGCAACAAGTATGCTATTCCTACAGCACTGGTATAGCTGCTGACCTTGACCAATACAAATGAGCAGAAGCAAGTGCTTCCTGTGATGTTGCAGTCATATGTGCAGAATAGGAGATGATTGTCTGTAGTGGATGTTGACAATGTGTGCTCTGGATTTGCTGTGCAGGTTTCCAGGAGTGATCCCATTCACTTGCTCATGCTAAGGAGACAATGCTGTAAAATGAGCACCTGCTCCTACTTTGTCTTGGACAGTGGTATGTCATCCCTGTTATAGACATGTATGTATTGCAGATGTCCACCAGGTAGGTGTATGTATCCTTGCAGAGGATGATGTAGTCCTATTGGGTATACCTGACTCCATGCATCTGTAGAAATTCACATATAGCACTTGTGTGTATGTGTGGATATTGTTGCCAGTCCCTACAGAGGTGTTTGGGGTTGTGAAGCTGTGTATACCACCCTCCAGGAGGCTATATTCCATGTTGGAGGTGTATGTATGTCCGACCCTAGCTAGATATGTATTGTAAGAGATGGTAACTGCAAACGTGACTGCATGATGGTTGCTTTGCCACAGAGGATTACACTGTAGGGATGCTGCAGTGGTAAGCCATTTTGTGTAATATCAACTCCAAGACACTTTCACCTCATGTGGGTTAGCCCCTAGCTGCACCAAGGTGTTTGTAATACCACTGTTGATGGCTATCTGGCCATTTATGTGCTAGCATGGGTACATCTTACCCAGGATCAGGGTACAGACCCAAATCATAATACAATTGATGAGGTCCATATAGGCAGAACGGGCTTCTCGGCACATGTGGTGGCCTGTAGCTGGCTATAATTTGCATAGTTGTGTCACCAGTGGTGAACTGCCCCTGCAGTGTACCCTGTGCATCTTACTGCTTGTATATATATGACACACAGTACAGTGTGTGTCATATATACTGAATTCACATGCCCCATGGCATGTCTGCTCACACTTTGAGGTATGACTGTATGATAGGATGGTTGACCAGGTAAGGCTGGGGTACTCTCTGCAGCTTTAAACCATGTTTGTGCAACTGCACATATGTCAGCATTTCCCAGAGTAATCAATGCTTGCATTGAGGGCAGAGTCATGTGTAGACTCCTAGCATTTAACAGCATTGCCTTCAATGTTTGCTGTGCTAACAGTTGTATGTTGGTAGTGATAACCTCACCAGTTGTCCTACTGAAGGCACTATAGGGGTGATGAGAACCATTGCCAGACACCTGAAGGCCAATTAAGACAGATGGAGGCCATTTCTGGCAAAGCATTGTGGTCTGTTGAGCGTATCATCCCAGGTTCACAGGTACTGGAACCCCCTGGAATATCACAGGATAAAAGGCCATATGCTAAGGTCAATCATTTCCTGAATGTATTGCGGCATCAGTCTGGATGACAGTGGAATGCTGCAGAAGGCTATGGACATATTTGCCTGGGACACATAATCATTGTGCTCAATCATGTCTCACTGCATATAGTCCAGGGAAGTACATCTCAGGTGAAGCATGCCAACATGGACTGTGACAAACTTATGACACTATATGTTGTTGAGAGACAGCAGTGCATATGCAATATGGTGGATTTTGTCACCTGACACACAAGTAACTCTAATCATCAACATATACATCCAGGTGAGAGGCACATCAGTGTGTCTCACAATGGAGTCTACTATGTGTAATATGTTTGACATGTGTTGATGCCTTGGTGGCTGTGGGACACAGGTGTGTGGCCATGTGTGCTATGTGCTGTGTAGGGATGTGGTGTTCATATGTGGCTTTGCTTCAGATGTCACCTTTGTTTGTGTATGTGCATGTTGAAGACCTCTGCATATGTGTGTGTGTGTGTGTGTGTGTGTGTGTGTGTGTGTGTGTGTGTGTGTGTGTGTGGATCAGCAGAAAATATAGTGCAGAAATTAATGTAGTCTTGTTGTCTTCCCCTCACAGGTGACCATGGCGGTTGTAGTGTGTCCCCCTCACAACCTGATGTCAGTGTCTCATCGGACTCTGATGATGATTTGGCCATAGTGAGGTACAATTGGGGTTGCTGGGGGCTGAATTTGTCCCATGGGTTGACATTCCACTTCTCCTCCAATGTCCCAGCACACAGTCAGTATGCCCACACCTACCCAGTCCCCAGCAGCCACAGATATTGGACAGGTAGAAGGTGATGGCATCGAACAGGAGAGTGTGGTGACTATGGCATCTGTGACTGTAGACACTAGTCATAGCCATAGAGCTGGTGTGGTCCCACACAGGCAGATTTACAGGGGTGCTTGAAGGAGGACTGCTGCTCATTCAGCACCTGTCAGAGGAGTCACAGCACATTTCACCTGATGCATGTTTCGGTCCACCATGGAAGCACAGGCATGTTGTGAGCAGTACACCAGACGGCTGCTCAGGGTCATGGATGCCACACTGCCTGGCATGCATGACTCCATACATGGCATTGGTGCTGCCTTACATCATTTTGATGATGTCATGGATAGACAGCTGAGAGCTCATGGAGCTGTGCACAGTCACACTCTCATAGTGGCAGTACCACCAGCACTACTAACAGGAGGGTGATGTCCACACCACAACATGGCAGGCCATGGGAACATGGTCCTGGACAGTCCCATGAAGTACACAGACCCAGCAGACACTGATCACCATCAGCAAGTAGTACCACGTCTGGTCCTGGGCATGGCGATGCGAGTGCTACTCCTGGCAGAACCAGTTCCCATGTTCATGGCCAGAGATGGTAAACTGTCCAGTCTACCATGTATGGTCCACAGATGTTCAACATACCCTCATGTAGGGCTGGCACATGGCTTCACTGTGTATATGCACACACTCACACATCACTGTCACATGCAGGTCACCAGCAGACACACACAGCTCCTCTTCATGGCCCGGCTGACCAACACCCCTCTAGATACACGCACATGATGTTAACTGTGTGGCACATCCTAGGCCTTTGGCAACCCCACACCACATCCTGTGCATGTGATAATACATGTGCCACATCCCTGTCATCCATCCCATCAATGCAGGGACATGCTAATATGTGTATGATGCACAGGATGAATATAGTACAGTTAATGGCAGTTTGTATTGCAGTACTGTTATGCCCAGTAAGGTGTTGTCTGCTGGTAATTGTCATGCATACTCATCAAAGTGTATATACCTTTGTGCCATGATGATGTATTGCTGCTAGAATTACTGAGTGACTGTTGTCTTCCAGACCTTATTCTGCTTCTGTTGCAGGTGTCTGTGTGTGTACATCATGGGGACCTGCTGCCAATACAGCAGCTCAGGATGGCATAGTGGCAACACAGAAATGTGACATTGGCAAGATATGGCTGTATATGTGCATGGTTACCTAGGTGCGTATGTGTAGAACAGTGTGTGAGGGGTGCATGTGTAGAACAGTGTGTGAGGGTCAATGAGGGTGAACAGCGTAAACATACATGCATATTCCTTGACACAGCATGCTACTCTTGGTACATGTCTCCTGTGAGTTTTGTAGGATCACAGGTTCATAGGATAATAGAAAGTTACTAGAGTAATGGCCCTGGGTCCCTTACAAGCCTAGTCATTACTTTACCCCCGACAGAATCATTGATCAGCACATGTTGCCACTGTCATTGAGGGACACAAGTGCAAACCCTGGGACAGATTTGTGGTTTCCCATCCACTCATCATGGCTGCACTTGATGAGAGTCTACATGGTACTCTGTTTGACATGTTTGAGAAGTGCATTCCTGCGAGAGGACAGCCTCTGGGAAATAAACCTGTCTCTCAGCAGTTTTGTTGATGCCGCATATCAGATTCAGGCTTGTCATGCTGGTAATGAAGAAAGAGTTAGACTCGCATAGATGGGCCAACTGTTGGAGAGCTGGGCACAACATTGCCATCTAGAAATGCCACAGCCCACCTATGGACAACCTTGGCCACTACTGAATCGAGTTTGTCTGCATGGAACAGGTGTTGGAGGCCATGGATTACCTTTTGTGGGTATTACTATGGCCTTTCCAGTTGCCGCAGATGTGTGGATAGGTACATGCCAAATGGGCCATGGTACTAAATTTTTGTTGTACTGACTGAGGACTATACATAGGTAATGTCCACCTTTAGTCTGCATGCACTCCCCTTACCTATGTGGTGAAACATGTACAAGCCTTTTCCTGGCCACTGACACTACTTGATAGTTGAATGCAGCAGTGTTATCAACCTGACTACCCAGGTCTCTCAACATGGGTTGTGTGTTTATGGTGTTGCCATTGATGTGAAAAATAGTGGGGCCATGTCTTTGCCGTATGGTATGATGGCACTGTTTCTGCATTCAGCTTGATGCCAGGACCTTGGCACCATTCCATACCTAATGTATGACCCTGTTGAAGTGAGTTAATATCAGTTGACGGGTCAGTGATAGACAGCACAAAACTTACATTCACCATAGCCTTAGGCAGTACCTACAAATATGGGTGGTGACAGTTGTCATTCATGACTAGATGTATGTGGGTTACTGGGTACAGCAGTTACTCACAGGGCCTCCACATGTCTACATATTGCATACGCATGGGCAACACAGAGTAGGGTTGCCACCTTATCAAATGTGCAATATAGGACACTTCTTGTGATACAGTGAAAGTTGGCAGGACAAACCATACCCACAGCAACTGCAATGGACAAAGCTTCTCTTGGTTTTCCAGTATAACAGCTTCTTTGTGTCACATTTCCATAACTTATGATATTTCTCATTACATTAGGGTGCTTCTGATGTGACATAACTGCTTATGTAACTATTATACAATTTTAGGGAATGTTTGTTATCCTGCACTCTTTGGACCTCTGTATTGTTTGAGTTGTTTTCTCAGGTCACACCTGGCCAAACATGGACTGCAACCTGCAGGGTGGAACAGGTGGTGGCCATACCTGTCACCAGTACAAATTTCTGCAGAATGTCCTGATGTTTGGCACATATTTTAGGTCCGTTTGTCATAACATTGTAGATTAGTGGCAAATTAGTGGCACGTGATTACAGATTGACATTAGACAATAATGGCAGATATATTAATTTCAGACCTCATACCCTGCAGAAAATGCATGCTAATGCACAATCTGTTATGTTATCTACTTTCTATGCTTGTAAGAACAATATGTAAAGATTGACCTTAATGTTTGGCCTTTGCCCCACTTTTCTGTATGGCTTTATCCAGATGTCTTGCTCTAAGGTGTTGAGAGGTATAGTGGTGGCCCTACCACAATCACACTGCTGCAAGGGGATATGCATACATACATACACACACCCACTCATGACCTGCCCTTATAGAATCACTGCACTGTGTATATATATATATATATATATATATATATATATATATATATATATATATATATATATATATATATATATATATATATATATATATATTTGTTTGTTTGTGTCTTTGGGCTTTTCCCGGTTAGGGGTCGCCACAGCGGAACTCCGGTCCACTAATGATTTGCAGTTGATTTTTATGTACCGACTTGCCAGGCCTGATGCACAACCTTCAACGATGGTATGCCCATTCACGCATGTCTCCACGCAGAAGACGCTCTAGCTGAGAATTGAACCGGACAGCTTCTTACTGTGAGGCGACAATGCTACCGCAGCACCACCACCATGGGTATATATATATATATATATATATATATATATATATAAAATATATATATATATATATATATATATATATATATATATATATATATATATATATATATATATATATAAATGTATATATATATATATATATATATATATATATATATATATATATATATATATATATATATATAAAATATATATATATATATATATATATATATATATATATATATATATATATATATATATATATATATATATCACATGCACCACAGAGCTTTTTCAGTGTCTGCCACTACTATTCAGGTGGATGACATCTGCAGATGCTATAAGGATTGCCATTAACAGGTTTGCACAGACCCATAAAATGGTATAACTGTGACACACCCACCCATCCACAGACTACTGCAGGGGGGGTATGCATTAAAACACACATGCACTCACAGAGTTTTTACATTTGCGATTCTAACCCCTACCTGTCTACTTATGTACACTGTAGACAATGTACATACTGTGTGCGCCACAGTGCTACTATGCTAGAGAATGTCTCACTGTGCTTCTAAGGTGGATGACATCAGTAGGTCCTGAATAGTTTGCCAATGGGAGCATTAACAGCATGTAACAGGCCCACAAAATTGTATAACCATTGCATACACACAGGCAAGACAGCCACGCCGCAACAGGGGATATGCATACACAGGTACTCACACAGTTGCCACTAGTGAGATTAGTACCGCTATCTATCCAGTTGTATGTACTATAGTACTGCACATGAATTGCGTGCACAACTGACTTATATACCTAGAGAGTGTCCAATGGTGCATCTAAGGTGGATGACATCTAGAGTCCCTGTAAAGTAGTGCAATGGGGGGGGGTTAACAGGGTGAAACAGGCCACAAAATACTATAACCAACACACACAGGACAGGCACACTGCTACAGGGGACATGCTTTATACACGCGCACACACACATATACACTCACACATTTGCCAGTAGTGAGGTTAGAACCCCTACCTACCTACCTATCTAGTTGTATGCACTACAGTGCTACATAAGTATAGCATATGCCATGGAGCTTATATACCTGGAGAGTGTCTAACTGTGCATTTAAGGTGGATGACATCTACAGGCCCTATAAAGTAGTGCAATGGGGGGTTAACAGGGTGGAACAGGCCTTAAAATGTAGTGGCATTGCACACACACATAGGCAGGAAAGATACACAGCCACAAGGGGATATACTTAAACACTCACACACTCACTGAGTTGCCATTGTTGGGATTAGAACCACTACCTAACTGTCTATACTATAGTGCTACATACTCATTGCATGCACCACAAGGTTTATGCATTTGGAGAGTGCCTGCCACCACTGTTGGGGTGGATGACATTAATAGCTGCTGACAGGTAGGCCACGGTTGTGGAGGACAATAGCCACTGGCCATAAATGGGTGACCATTACACAAGCATAGGTGTGATGGGCATGTGTATTCTGATGTATCCGTAATAGATACAGAAACACACACACACACACACACACACACACACACACACACACACACACACACACACACACACACACACACACACACACACACACATGGTGGGTGATGTGAGATTACAACCCCTACCTAACTACTATTACACAGTGGAGCTCACTGTAGTATTTACACATGCCACTGGTTACTATTGGTGTACAAGTGGCTGCAGCACTACATGCCTTTTAGGGTCTCTCTCTCTCTCTCTCTCTCTCTCTCTTTCTTGCTCTGTCTGTCTCTCTTTCCCCGTCTCTGCCTCTCTAAAAATGTACATACCTGTCTATATGTACAGGCATATATGGACATCACAGTTCTATAGTCAGATGTGGGTTCAGACATGGGCTGAAATTAGTTAAGTGTAGGACCATGCCCAGTATGACCATCAATACTAACAGTGGGACTTCAGGCCAGACCTACCTGTACTCCAGTCCAGGATTTTGTGTGCTACAGCCAGTTGGCTGATGAACCTGTTTAAACAGTCTAGTTCCTCACTGATATACTAGCTGAGGGATCTCCTGGCTGTGTTCTATCCTTATTAATGGAGTCATATGTAGGGTGTGTACACAGTGTATTGGACTTAGGAGAGTTTTCCATAATATATGTAGTACAGTTTCCATAGCACTGTGATTTCCTGGTATTTAAGTGGTAGATTGATATAGGTTAATGTGAGGAACCGCTGACAGACATTTGGCTACTGACTCCATACACTGCAGGGAAACTATTCTACTGCACAAATTTTTGTAGTTCGCACATTCTACATTTATCTGGCCAGTGGGTCCTCCTTCCCCTTATATATGTGGGCCCTTGTCCTGCTCTGCTTCAGTTCCAGGATTTGTCCACAGTTGCTGCTCTATGTAGTTGTAATTATGGTGTGAGTGGGGTAAATGTTATAACACCACACACACAAGGTTATGGACTTCACACCTCTGACTGTACCTGTTTTGCAGGTTGTCCAACATTGTGCCCCATACATCTGCTGCTTCCCTGAGATGGTTTGTGTTGCACTATTATCAGGCTATATGTTGACCATACCTCAGAAAATGTTACAGCCAGACATTTAGACAGGGACATATATAATAGTAGGACACATGCCCAACATGGGGACAGGATCTTAATATTGCTCTTACAAACACAGGCAGTTGGCATACTAGTTTCGTATTAGCTTGTATTTTCTTATTGGTATGAAGTCTGCATCTCCTCTGTCTGTCATTTGTTTTCACATCAAATGTTATTGTTTTTCCAATAGTTTGACAGAGAAATGCAATGTTATGACAAACAGAACAGATATATGAGGCATACGTGTGGACATTCTGTAAAACCCTGTCATTCATGGGGTATGGATGCTGTGCACTGACTTATTGTCAGTATTGACATAGTTACGTGGCAGCCTTTATATCCCGGTGCTACACTGGCTTGTCACAACCTGCTGTTGTACTAGGCACTGTCTAGGTTACTCAGAGCTGTGTACTGTCCATATATGTGGCCCCCTGTCCCTCCATTGTCTCTGGCTTTGTCCATCTTTCCTGCAGTAACAAATACTAATATCTGGACAGTCTGTAGAACTTCTACCATAGGTGTAGCTCACATGCAAAATAGTAGACGCAGCCAGTCTTGAACCATGGACACTATCAACTACAGTAATACACTGAGCCCACTAAACCATGACAGCCACCATAGGTTCATAGATTAGTACTAGGCTAATTGTCCTTGTGAGCCATTTTAAGCCTAGCCAATTATCCCGTCTATACCTTGTGCTGGTAAGGTAAGCACCTTATCCATTATATCAACCTCCCCCCAGACAGTGCAGTGAACTTCCTGACACTATTAACCACACACATACATAGCAGATTGACCTCTGCATATTGTGGAAATGGAACATGTTAACAAGTTGGTTGGGACAGCCCTGGGAATGTGTGAACTGTTTCTATTACCTTACAAACATAGATGTTTGCCTCATATTTTGGGTACCTTTGTCATAAAATTGTGGCTTACTGCCAAATTACTGGCAAATCATTAAAGACTGAAGTTAGAAGATAATGACAGACATTTGAGTTTCATACTTCATATGCTTTAGAAAATTCATGCTAATGCAACACCTGTTATTCTATCCACTTTTTAAGATTGTAAGTGCAATATTTAACAATTGTTCCACTTTTCTTAATGGCTTTGTACATATTTCTTGCTCTAAGAGGTTGAGAGGTATGTAGGGGGTCCCAACACTGGCATCCATGCATCTGTCCTGTGACCCCGCTGTTTGTAAGTCCCTCACATAGTGCAGTGGGATTTAGTGGCTTGCAGCCTATTACATATTCTGGGGCAGCCAGTACTTGGCAGAGAGTCCCTGTTGTCACACACAGCTGTCAGTTGTCTGCTATCCCAGTAGCCCACTCCATTCTCTTACATACATGCAGCAATACCATACATATGCTACCACAGTCTACTACCCTATTAATTTGTTGTTAAGAAAAGTGACTTACCTTGTGCCTGCAGCAGTTGAGAGGACAGTGCTTCAAGGCTGACTCTGTCAGATGCATGCAGAACACAGCCTATACATGGTAAGGTACAGGTAGTGTGGTGTGGCTGGCATCCTTTTTACTATGCATGTGAGTTGGAGTGAGGTGTCAGTCCCTGGGTCCCTAGGTTGTCAGTGCATGTGCTATGCGTTGCCTCTTTGCCAAGACCAGGGCATACTGGGCACACCTATGTCTGCCTACAGGGACAGGTTCAGGGGGTTCCTCGTTTGAGTTCCCCTGTGCTTGTGGGGACCTTGGCACTGGAGGGGGGCTGTGTGTCACTTCCCTGTGATGTTCCTGTCGCAGCTGTTTCCACAGGATCATATTGTGTAGCATGGCACATACTATGGACATGTGTGCACATGTGGCTGGAGAGTGCCACAGGGCTCCACCGAATATGTTATTGTACCAGAACCTTGACTTGAGCCACCCAAACACATGCTCTATTATATTCCTAGTTTGTGTGTGTGCCTCATTATGGTGTTCTTCATTCTATGTGTGTGCATTTCTGATGGGTGTCGTCATCCATGGTTCCAGTGCATAGCCAGCATCCCCCAGTAGATGGCCGTATGGGATGTCCCCACTGGCAAATGTCTGGTACAGTCTGATGCATGCCAGATGTGGGAGTCATGATAACTGCCAGGGTTGCCAGCACACACATTTATGATAATTCCCTGGGCATTGCACATGACCTGGCAACTGATGGAGTGATACCCCTTGTGGTTGATGTAGACTCTTCCTTCCTCACTGGGTGGTTGATGTGCACATGAGTACAGTCTATGGTAGCCAGTACCTCCGGGTAGTGTGCTACACAGTGGAAGAGATGCATATTGCTGGTCCTCTCCTCAGGGGTGCAGGGTAAATAAATTTGCTCAATGGGGTGTGTTAGCATGACATCCAGGAACTGATGGAGTACCCTGGATGCGGTGCCTGTGAGTAGGTCTTTGGAAAGTACCTGTAGCTAGTATTCTTAAGGCTACATATACTTTTGTTTCTACTGAGATGGGTTCCCCTCTGTTAGTTCTGGGTCTGAGATGAGGGCGGCAGAGCTCGGTGAGTTCATGTAGTATATCCATGTACACCATATCGCACTCTACTATCTCCAGCTCATGTGACCCCTGAAAGGTTACCCTGGGCCTGAACACTCTTCTCCTTTTCAAACTGGGCCCATTGTTAGCAACAGCATCATCACTGACATCAGCCTCTAACACATACATATGTAGCAGTGCAGCAGCAGCCCCTATCATTTTGTCTGTTAAAATTCCCAAATGTGTACTCCAATGGTGCAGACTATGTGGGAAAATCAGATTAAAAGGTGTATGCATACTATATACTGGAGTGCTGCAGATGCAACCTGTGTGATTGGATGACTATGATACATTCCAACTGCCAGATATATCACTGGAGGTTTGAATGGGCCAGTGTCAGTGGAACAAAGTGTATCAGTCATTTATAGCTGACTGGGTTTCCCAGATTATTTCCTTTTATTTTTTTATTTTCTCCACTGTTAAGCACTTTGCCTCACTGCACAACCTCACAGTGCTAGTGTAAACATTACTCAGGAGTACACCCCCCCATACATGGGCACACTTAGCTTTTCTTTAACCAGCTAAAACACATGCTATGGAGCTAAGCATAGGTGAGCAGACTCAGACAGCCCCCCCATTTAGCTGTGCTTAGTTGAGTGCAAACAGGTGCCGCTAAGCTCCAATCTGCTTTAACATACAGTGACACACCCCTTTTTGATGTTTGCTATCTGTTTTGCCTACACCAACACAGTTCTACCCCTACCATGGTTAGTACATACGGACACAGTGGCCCTTTTTACTGTTCAATAACCCTGCCTCATTTACATACATTTGCAGACTAATAATAATGACAACCCAAAACTATTCTGGAAATCTGTTAACCCTCTTCTCCATTCTGGGTCACGAAACAACCCCTGCCCTGACCCTAGTTTAACTGTCAAGGAACTGAGCTCTCACTTCAACACTTTCTTCACAGATTCTATAGCCAAGCTAACCAAAACTTTCCCTACAAACAATCCTCCCAACTTCCTAAACTCTTCTAATGACTGTCACTCTATGTTTCAATTCAAACCAGTTTCCACATTTATAAAAAAGCTCTTATCCAAACTAAAGCCTTGTTCCAATGCCCCCGACAACATTCCCCCCTCCTTCCTCAAATGCGCAGCCAAAGGAATTGCTCTACCAATTAGCATCCTGATTAACCAATCCTTACAAGAGTCATATGTACCCAAACTCTGGCATTCAGCCTACATTCTACCACTTCATAAAGGAGGTAAAAACAACTCCATTTCTAATTTCCGCCCCATAGCCCTACTCTCTACAATATCTAAATTCTAGAGAAATGTGTCCACCACCAACTATTACCCTACTTAACTGAGAATCAGTTACTTACACCCACCCAACATGATTTCCATCCCGGCCACAGCACCATAACTGCCCTACTCTCCTTCTTAGAAACAGTTAATCAAGCCCAAGATTCTGGACTTCTTGTTTCAACTGTTCTGCTAGATCTATCTAAAGCCTTTGACACCATCTCCCACACTCACCTACTCTGCCATCTCTCCAACCTTAATCTTTCCACTAATGCTCTTTCCTGGTTCTCCAGTTACCTCTCTGACAGATCTCAGGCTGTCAGATGGAAGGACTCTACCTCCTCCTTCTTACCTACTCCTACCGGCGTTCCTCAGGGATCCATCCTTGGTCCCATACTTTTCAACATCTTCATAAACAACCTTCACACTGCTATCCCTGACTCAACAGTCATCCAATATGCTGATGACTCTACCTTAGTCTGTGCCACCCCCAATTTTTCAGAACTTCTCTCCAAAACACAAACAGCTTTTTCCTGGATGCACCAAAACCATCTCTCCCTCAACTCCAATAAATCCAAAATACTAATTTTCCTCCCTACCAAAGCTGCCTCCTTTGACAAAAACACTTTCAACATCCTCAGCCAAACCAACACCCCTATAGAAGTGGTACCCTATGCTAAACTCCTTGGCATAACCATTGACGAACGCCTTAAATTCGACCTCCACATGCAACAAAACATAAAAAAAAACCACCAAAAGTTAGGTATGCTCTACAGGAATAATCTATTTCTTTCTAAATCCTCTAGGTTTACCTTAGCTACCTCCTACCTCCTTCCCTCTCTACTTTATGGTGCCTCTCTTCTAACTAATCTGTCCGCCTCCCTTTCCTCTAAACTTGAAGCTTGCTATAATAAAATCTCCAAATTTGCCACTAAATCCAAAACCTCAACTCACCACTGCCTCACCCTTCAATCTCTAAACTGGTTAGAACTCCCTAACCACCTTGACTACCTTCAACTTACAACCACTCATAAATTAATATTCTACCCAGAAAAATGCCCAGCTCTATCCAACATCCTTCCACCTTACATCCCCAACCGATCATTAAGATCTGAACACCAAAATCCAATCTCCATTCACAGATCTAAACATCCCGCCGGCCAACAACTTCTATCCTTCTCTCTAGGTAGAAAATGGAACTCTCTCCCTCCTTCTCTTAGAACCATACCTAACACAGAATACTTCAAAACCCAACTTTTCTAACACCTATCTTCAAAATGGAAATGTTCTTGCTTTCACCCTACTTAATTTCTAGGCTTCCCTAAACTAAGCCCCTCTACTCCTGCACCTTCTGCACTCTAATTCTTGCTAAATGGTTTTATCTGACTCTCCCTTGACTGTAAGGATGAAAATATTGCACATTTTTAGTACAAAAAAAAATGTTGTTTTTCTTAGCTTTTGCAGTGCTCTTCTTTGTACTTTTGCTGTGTTTTTCTTATCATTTGCGGTGCTCTTCTTTGTTTTATTGTTGTGTAGACATTCTATTTGTAAAATTGCATTTACAGTGTTATTACTATGTATACTTGTGGTGTGGACACTCTTTTGTATTTTATCACATGCATTGTATTCTTTGATTGTACTGCCTTTGGAGCTTTTCTCCCCGGGCCTCCACTGAAAATGGGTACTTCTTGGCCCAGTGGACTTCCCCAGTAATCAAATTGAAATAAATAAATAAATACACCTAATTGCATATACCCTGGATACTTCACTATAACAGGGCCTATCTCCTAAGCAACCACTGTAACCTGCCATTTTATGACTGCATGCTGGGCACTATAATGCAATACCTTTGTATAGCTTTAAACTTCATATTTTACACTTTTTATATTTTTTTTTTTTTGCAAAATGGCATGTCTGCGTGTCACTGTGCACAGCTTAAATGTGGCATATGTATTTAAAAAAAGTTTAATTTTTTCATATATTGCATTACTTTTTTAACTCAATGGACATAGTTTTGACCATTTGCATGCCTACTGTGCAATATATACCTTTTTATTTGGGCTGTTAGAGCCCTTGTTTAAATTTTATACTCTGGTACATGGTTTGTAAACTCGTACATTATTTATGCTGCATGGCACATACAAGGGTGCCTTTCTGCTTTCTGAATTGCAAAATCACCTCATTTGCATGGTTTTCACCAGCATATGAGGTAATTTGCATTCTTCTGACACCTCTGTGTCTGCATGGTGTCCGCACACTCGTGTATGCCCCCAGCCCTGTTTCCTGGATTTCTTGGTGGCCATATTCTGTGTTCGGGACCTAACAATATTCCTACATGGAAAATCGCTCCCTGTAGGCTTTATTAAATTACCCCCCCCCCCCCAGTTTAACACTGTGCCACTGTAAATACATGTCATAAGTGGAAGTGTACATATAGCACTGACCATTACATACACTTGCTTGTGAATGGAAATGATCAATAATAACATTGTGAGTTAGCCAGCTGTATGTGGCATAATCATAGTCACACTATTTAAACAAGTAATGACTCAAGCCACCTACCTATCTAGTTACACAGTCTATTAGCACAGTATCATCAGCCAATGCCACAGGAGAATTCTGAGTACAAGTGGCATATACATATATGAAGGGATGACATCAGCATTGCATTGGCAAGGAGATGTGTGTGGTTAAAAGACTTTTAGAAAATCTGGGGTTGTACATTTTGCCACAGCAAATGTATATACCAGTCCTGAATTCAGTTATAGACATACACACACACACACACACACACACACACACACACACACACACACACACACACACACACACACACACACACACACACACACACACTTGTAAAAGTTAAACACTGTTGCATTTAAAGCTCTACCTATCTGGTTGCATATTCAAGAAAACAGTGTAAGAAACAAAAGAGCCACAGGAGAAGTCTGACATTTAAAGTGTGAGAGTGAGTGTGCACTTAGAGTGACCTCATCAGTGTGTTGCAGGAAAGCTGTTGTGAAAGTTGCAATAAGGAGATGGTGGACTCATCTAGCAATTTATTTTTTTTTCTGCACAGTAGAAGTTGATTGAGCACAGTTGTGCTGGAGGACATGTTCACCAGTCTCTACACAACCTCCAACATTCACACGCACACAAGATTCCCATTTTTAGGTTCATAGGTACATACGTTTATAGGTGTTTATTAGGCTAACAACCACAAGGGTTTTTTTTAAAGCATCCCAAATCTCTGACAAGTTCTGTTACCCTTGATAAGTCTAAGCAGGAGCTTGGGAGTTGAACCAGTTACAGACTTCCTGTGTCCATTAGAGACATAGGTGCCAAACCAGGGATGCATTTCCTACTCCCCATCCAATTGTCCAAGTTACACTTGAATTGGGATAGGGAGGAATTCTGCTTCACATGAATGGGGAGCCTGTGCCAATGAAGGGGCTATCTCTGAGATACAAACTTGTCTCACCAGCAGATCTTATTTATATCACAAGCAAGGATTAAGTCTTTAGCACTGGCAATTCAGGTGCTGTTTGGTTTGTAGATATGTAGGAGGTCCATCAGAGTTTGGTCTGACAATGTTTTTTATGCCAGGCATAGATCTTCCCTCAACAGTCTCTACAAGACAGAATGCAGGGGTAGCACCTTGAGGCAGTCTGCAAAGGACATGTTATGTATGCCCTGCATTCATTTTAGTGAAGAGCCTCTGCGGACATTCCAATTGTTGGGTATGTCTGGTTAGATATATACCAAAGGGGGAATTGTACTCAATCATAGGTCTGATAAATGCTGAATACAGTGGAACAATGACTTCCTTGGATCTAGACCCCATGCCTTTGTTTATACATTATGCAGCATAGAATGATTTCTTCACTACTGTAGACACATGATGGTCAAAGTCCAGATTCCTGTCTATGTGTGTCCCTATTTCCTTGACTACTGCATCAACTCTTAGGGGTACCTTGTCAACATGATAGTTACCAGGGGTGGATGACCTCCTGAAGGACACTATTATGCATTTTTTTGGCATTTAGTTTGAGTCTGTGGCTTAGACTTCAGCTGTTTGTCTGTGCCAGCCCTTCCTTGAGAAAATGTGTGTCAGTGGATGATTCAATGGCACCTCCTAATTTGCAATCATCTGCAAATGTAGTCATCCAGAGGCCACTAACATTGGATTTAACTTCACTGAAGTAAATGCCAAAAAGGGCCGGTCTCAGCACCAATCCCTGAGAGACTCCACTTGTGACTGGCTTCTTTGTAGAGGTGGACTACCCAATTCTAATTTCCGGGGTCCTACTTGTGAGCCAACTGGCTATCCACAGGATGACATAAGGGTTTGTAAATAACCTCTTAAGTTTGTCAAAATTGCCTGAGTGGGGTCTTGTGTCAAATGCCTTGGCCAAGTCAAGGTAGCGAGTGTGAACCATTTTGTCATCATCTATTGTTTTGGTGACCTTCTCAAAGATGTCTACCAGGTAGAGTAGGCATGACTTACCCTTGATAAAACCAAATATGGTTGGGTCATGTGTCTGGAGGTTTCCTACGTCATTATTGATAATTTCCATGATAATTCTTTCTATAGCTTTGAACGTCCGATTTATCTAGTTATACAATCCAGAGAGCTCTGTATTAGCTATGCACACCACAGGAGAATACTAGATGTGAAGGAGAAGTAGTGCAATTTTGACAAGATGACCTCATCAGTGTGTGGCAGAGAACATGTGTCTATTACAAGTTGGATAGTGGAGTTGTGTTTAAAGTTAAATGAATTCCCTCAGAGAAGTGAATACAGCACTCTCTATTACATTTTTATTTATTTATTTTACATTTGTTGACCGGGATAGTCCACCTGGATACATGCACACAATTTTCCATGGTGAGCATTGATCCTTCTACCTATCTAATTACACAGTGTACAGAACACAGTATGTGTCACTACTACAACTGGAGAAGTCACACTATTAAAGGTACAGAGTACACTTCTGACAGCATGACCACATGAATGTGTTACAGAGAGGATGTTTCCTTTAAAAGTGGTATTAGGGAACAGTGAGGTGTAAAGTTAATGTATTCTATTCAGGGAAAGTTGATACAGAGCCAAGTGTTTTACACACATACACACACACACACACACACACACACACACACACACACACACACACACACACACACACACACACACGTTTCCCACATTAAACATAGAACCTATTACACAACTAGTTACACACTATAGAGAGCAAAGTATTAGTTGTAAGCACCACTGGAGAAGTCTGATTCTTAAAGGATGAGATTGCACTTTTAACAGGATGACCTCATCAGAGTGTTGCAGAGAGGATGTTTCTGTTAAACCTGGTATAAGGGAGCTGTATGTAAAGTTAAATGAATTCCCATCAGATGAAGTATAAACAGCACCACACATTATATAATGACACACGCAAACAAGTTTCCCACATTGATTATCAAACTTCTTACCTATCTGGCTACACAATCCTTCAGAGCATTCTAAGAAAGAAAACTAATACCTGAGTATTATCTAAGCAAACAATGTCGGAAGTCATAATTCATAAAGTTTGCATGTGACACCAGATTTCATAAAATGAGAATGTATGTGTCCATTTTCATTACCCTATAATCTGTACATTCAACTCTTCAACTTATCAAAAAGTGTATTAAACTGACTAAACATAGAAAAGTATAGCAGTATGAAATGTACCAGAGTAATGAGAAGAGCAAAAACTCACAAGACATTGCAATAAGCTGTGTACTTCCATTTAGCTTTAGTTGCAGTTGATGCCCAGCACCAGACATTGTGCAAATGCAGAGGTGGAAGAATAAAGACAAAGAAGGGTGAAGACACATTAATAGGGTCAGATGGAAGTGGGGACAAAGTAGCTTATGACAATAGCAGGATAATGATGGCTGATAACATGTAACTAATAGGTACACATAAAATAGTGTCCAAAACAGTCAGTGCCACTTAGCTAATGCCTGGATTAGAACACTTAAAAGTAGTTAAAATCTATCTATACTTATGACCATTATTTTATCAAGCCACAGAGAAATTACTACATCACACCACTTAAATAACACAATTGAAGTACAGTGACAACTTACTGAAGCAGGAAGCTTGAACAAAGAAGACAGAGATAGCTGCAGAGAGGAATAGCACAAATATGTTTTGTGAGACATGTAGGAGCATCTGTATGGTGTGTTACTCTTACTTATTAAATCATTATTCAGCTGTCATGCACTGTACAGTAAAGTACTGGCTATAGGGAGAAATAAGGGGTAAGAAAGGGCAACAAACATGAAGGCATAAGCAGGATAAGTTTGGCTTAATAAGTCTCCCTGGTGGGACTGCACTGCTTTTGCAAATGATGTCTTTCTGCACTATTCACATGGTATGTTAATGAAATGTTGTAAATGGGGAGAAATACAGACATTTGCAGTTAACTACATGATAGGGATATGAAATATCATGAAATAATCATTTGACCTACAGCTGTAATTGAACACATGACACTACACAAAAACATCAGTCAACAAATGCGGTAATTATCACAAAATGCCACATAGGAATTCTTAGTTCAATACACTCAGCAGCCTAAGTACTATTACCCTAAGTATTTCACAGTACTGCCATTAGTCCAAATTTACCCTATATTCCCATAGAACAGTGGATTTAAACAGATTTCTATTTCCAGCTGCTCCCATTAGGGGTCACCACAGTGGATCATTCATCTGTAGATCAAGTGGCAGTAGAGTTTTATGGTGTTGAGTTGCCAGTCCGGTGCCCAACCTTACTCAGAAGGTACACACTTGCACACACTCACACCTAGGTCCAATTTAGAATGTCCAAACCACCTACAACATATCTTGGGAATGTGGGAGGAAACCAGAGCATTCACAGGAAACCCACATGAACACAGGGAGGACATGTAGACTCCGCACAGAAGGAAACCCAGCCGAGAATAGAACTGGGAGAACCTCTTGCTGTGATGCAACAATACTAATTCCTGCACCACTGTGCCACCTGGATTTAAGCGGATTTGCACAAAAGTAACTATACCCAGCATTGTTGCAGAATGCCAACCTCAGTGCAAATGCTGACGACATAAAGTGAAGGCTTTTCCATGGGCCATTTCTGGGCCATGTGTGTTGTGTGTGAATCCATTTTTTGACCAGGATAAATGTGGGGTTGGACACAATGAAAAGAATACAAGAATTTGCAGGATGGTGATGAGAGATCACAATAGCTACCCACTTCTTGACATAAATGTACAACTGTACACACATTTTCCTGACTTTGTACATTCACCACACCGGTGAAGGTGACAATTTCAAAATAATGCTGTATGGCCTATTGGACCAAATCTAGTGTGTTAAGATGACACATAGGTGAAGTGGAGAGCTATGTATGGGGCATATTTTTTTAATAGGACAAGTGCCTTATTTTGGAGAGAAAGAGAGAGAAATGTTGTAGAAGTTGCTGTGGAATGAAAGGGTTGGGTAGGTATGATAGGTTAGGTTAGGAAGCCTGTGAGACATAAATGACACACAAGACAAACAGGGGTGGTGATACTAAAAAAATGTTAGGGATACCATGATTAGGAATAGGAAGGGGATATCAAGGTGCACAAACATCCAGCGTGAGAACAGTAAGAATCTAGTCCTCACCCTCAGAGCTGTCATCAATGTCTCCTGTATCAGCTGCCTCAGTCAATGCTGAATGTGATATATTTTTTTGTAATCTGACACAAGACCTTTTTGACCCTGCTGATATGTACGCCAAAGCCCATCACCATGATATCCTCCACCAGCCATTTCTGCTCCTCTTGGGTGTCAACATCCATTTGCTCCTTCTGGGTATTGAATCCACAAACACTTAAGTTGTTTTTTTCATTAACTAATACAGACAGTAAGAATTATTGGAGAAGGCATACATGCCTGCATGCATGCATGCTTGATATAAAGGTTGAGGCATGCCTGCTCAAGATGCTAGTGTTTGAGGGACTGAATGTAATTATCTGTCTTGAATTTGGACCTGAGGCATACTTATCCCATGCCATTCTGTAGTGAGTTAAATCTCTTCTGGTGCACCTCACTGTTTGCTTCTATTTTCTCTGCAGCTGTTCATCACAAATATAAAGAAACATGTATGAAAACATAATGAATAACTATGTGGGTTGGATAGATAATTAATGCCATATGATACACAGGTTGTATGTCAGTATACTTAAGTAACTGTGAGGGATTGCCTTCCTAAAGTCAGCCTTCCAGCAGATTAGGAGGTCCTGTTTGACAGCTTAAGGTCACTATAGTGGGTACAAATTTGTTCCCAAGTGCAAGTAATGCCATTTGCACTGGAGGCAGCATTGGTCAAGCTATTCCAAGGGTCAGCCGTATATTGACACCCATTATAATCCCCACTGCAGCAGCATCTGTAGCACTTCACAAGGAATGCTACAAAAATCTAGGACTCCTCAACACTCCACCTTTGTGCTCTAAATTTAGGACCAATCGCTGCATCGCCAGCCATGTATGTAGAAGTCAAACCAACAATATATGTCTGAGTTGGTGCTCATTTGAGATGCCACTTGTAACAGGTCATGTGCAAAGATGCACAGCCTTGCCAACTGCATTTGCATAATTGGAAACATATGGATTCCTTGAAAGAGTCATTGGCGCTACTTACATTAAATAGCACTGAAGATGTGATGCTCAACCTATTGGCACATTTTCCAATGTTCAGGAATGAAATGCTTAATGACTTGACTTGTAATTCTTGGGGGTTGGAAGGATAAATCAGATGAATTGTGACATATTTTGATGTTAGGACTTACACATTGTTAAAATTGTGTTTTACCAGCTGGGAATCAAACACATGCATAAAGAATTCTAAAATTGAAACTGGGCTTATTAATTCTCATTGCCACAAGAGGACTTATTTTTAAGCATGGTACTTCAGAATGAATGGATATATACTTCAGAGAGGCCTGCATGTATGTGACTTTAAGTAGTCTCAGGAATGCATTCCTATGTAAAAGGCAGTATTTCTGTTTTTAAATATATTTTTGATGGATGGAGTTGTGTGACCTGATTAATACAGGTCGGGGTAGGTTATTTACATATTTCAGAAGATATACTATCCTAAACACATATTAGGATACATGAAGAGTCAAAATTATTATAATAAATCTATTGTTCCCGTCATACATATTCAAGTGCATTTCAATTTAAAAATTATCATTGTCATCTTTAGGAAATTGTATACACATTAGTTTGAGGTTATATTTGAAACATTAATGATATATGCTACATAGAAAAGCTAGTACTACTGATACATTGCTTGCAATAATTTTAATTTGTCTTTAGTTTTACATTCCTTATCAGAATGCTATAAGAAATGAGATTGTGATACCATTTGTAAGAGTATCTTTTAGCTGGATTCGAACCATTATTCACTTATGTTGTTTCTCTAAAGTCACTGCACTTTCACCTTGTGACGCAGACATTGGCAAGTGACAGGTACAGTTTCTCCATTGATTACTGTCCAAAGTGCTGATGAAAGTACACCATCACCAGGCTTGTTTGCACTACACAAGACAGCCACATTTAAATTTGTCACTTTTTCATTAGGCGGTGAACCATGTGTGTGCACTGTCAAGTGGAGAGCAAATAGAAAAGTCATTAGAATAAATATATGAAAGAGAGAGAAAAAAAACTGACAGTAAATTAAATTCAATCAACAGGTATATGTTGCAATGACCAGAGCAAAAAATGCATTCAACTGACAAGTTTATCCTTCTCACAATTACGTGCAAACTCAGAAATGTTCTTTGTGGAATACATATTACACTTGTAATTAATGATAAATAACGTAAAACTGGACAGATAGCTCAAGCGTTGTTAGCAAGACTGATAAATGTTGATTTTTAAACAACAGTGAAATCACAAAATATGGGTAAATATGTATTCACACCACCATCTGTAAAATTATCAGTTAGCTGAATTTGAATCCTGCATCAGTTTTCATTTTTTCTAAGCTTACATTCCGAGAAAGTTAACTAATGGGTGCATTTTCTTCACTGAGTACTATCCATAGTGCTGATGGCCCTGCAATGCAGAATGCAGTTATGCTCATTTGCACTACTGAAGGCAGACTAAACTATTTTTTTTCAGTTTTTCCTTCAGCAGTGAACTTTGTTGTTATGCTGCTAAGCACAGCACAAATGCAAAAGGCATTATAAGAACTATATGACAGTCAAAAAAAATCTATCATTATAATTCAATCATTGGCTATATCTAGCAATGATCAGAGCAAGAACTGCATTCAAGTGACACATCAATTCTTCTCACATCTCCTTGCAACATCGTAAACATACTTTGTGGAATGCATTATGAGACTTGTAGTTAAAGACAAATAATGTAAAAGTGGAGATAAAACAGTTTACATGTTGTTAGTCATACTGAGAACAGTGAAGTTTTACACAACAGAGTGATAAAAATAAATGCTTGCAAATATGTATTCATACTGCCCTTTGTAAAATTAATAATTAATGGCATTCAAACTCTACAGCAACTGTCTTACTTCTCTCACTTCACGTAAATTACAAACTGAATCACAGGGATAGTTATCTGAGATGTAGAATTTAGTTTCTAAGTACTATCTGGACTGCTGAGGTCATTGCACCGTTACAACTGTGTTTCTACTATGTAAGGTAGCCTAAACCAAATTTTCTATGTTTTCCTTCAGTAGTAAACCCTGCTTTTACAAATTAAAAAAAGAAAATACACATTGAGAATAACTGAAATATGGTTTCTAACAAGATTCAAACATTGCATCATCTGTCTTATTTCTCTCAGTTCACTTCACTTACACCCTGTGCTACAGAGTTTGACATCTGCAATGTGCATTTTTGGGTTCCTATCAGATGACCGAAGATGCATTTTATCGAATGTGTCTTGGTCAAACTTGGCACTTTATGCAATGTTTTAATGTTTTTTCCCTGGGAATAATCACTGTTCTAGTTGTTGGATGTTTTGTGAATTCGAACTTTAGAGTTCGATATAACAGTGTTTGATCATTTGATTGTTCATTGTTATAATATAGACCCACATTTTCTGCCATCTTTACTATCCAGGGTGCTGTCAGCTGGCTTATTTGGCCAGGCTTATTTGCACTACTGAAGGCAAGCCAAATTACACTTTTCGCAGTTCCCTTAAACTGTGAAAGTTAATTCTGTGCTGCAAGTAACACACAAATGCAGAAGGCAATACCTAGTAAAAACATTTACAAAAATTGTTTTGAAAAACAATTTAAATGAATATGACATGAATCAAAGTGTATATTTAACAATGAACTTTCTCACCTGGGGACAGGATGGCTATAGGACGGAAGTTGGAGATTTCAGTAATGTTGCCTTCTTTGTGGAGGGGAATGATGAACGCTTTCTTCCAGAGGAGAGGTACATAAGATTCTTGGATTGACTGGTTGATAAGCATGGTGATGGGAAGGGCTATGCGATCAGCAGCTAGCTTGAGAAAGTTAGATGGAAGGCTGTCTGGGGCATGAGAGCATGGTTTTAGTTTTAGTAGAAATTTTTTTTACAGTGTGTAGAGAGATGGGTTGTAAGGTAAAGGGGAGGGATGAGTAGTGTTAAAGTCAGTGGGACTAGAGTTGAGGGTGTGGGATGAGGCTGTAGTAGAAGTGTTATTGGAGAATGATGTGGTGAACTTGGCTATTGAATCAATAAAGAAAGAGTTGAATTGGGTAGCTAAGATATTATCTGGAGAGTTAGGATCAGGCAGAGATTGTCTTTTTTGTCAGGAGAAAGGAGAGCAGATACACTGTTCCACATTTTTTGTGTTGGATCTATGAGTGTTTTCTAGCTTGGAGTAGTAGGACTTATGTTCTAAAGAAATTTTTTTTTCACTTTATTACAAAGTTGCTTATACTCAGTAAGGGTGTTAGGTGTTTTAGATTTGTGATAATGCTTCCAAGATTTAGCTCAGAGATGCATGAGTGTAATAGTTGCTTTAGTTAGCCAAGGGGTGGATTTGGTTTTGATTATTTTAGTTCAGGGGGGAGCAAAGCTATCTAGTAGGTTATTGAATGTAGTATTGAAGTAAGTAACAGTGTCATCAAGAGGGAGGGTTTTTACAGGGTTTCAGTTCATATGTTTTAGTGAGTCAAAAAAAGCTAGAGAGTTGAAGTTTTTTAGGATACAAGTTGTGATGTAATTGTGGTGAAGATGGAGGAAGGATGGTGAGTAAAGAGAAAAGGCAAGGAGATGATCAGTGAGGGAGTTGGGTAGGGTGTCATTGTCAGAAATGGAGTTGGGGTAAAAAACTAATATCCAGACCAGAATACTACCAGAGTTGTTATCTTTATTAAATCTGGTAGTAGAGGTAATTATTTGGGTGTAGTTATATAGATTTATATTCTGAGGTGATGTAGGTGATTGAATAGAAGTCCAGTTTATATTTATATCACCTAGGAGTACAGTTTCATTGCTTATATTGGATGAGAACCAAGAGGATATCTTCAAGAATGGAGATATTACTTCCTGGTGGAATATAACTTTGGAGCGTTTCTCCCCAGGACTCCATTGAATACGGGTTATTCTGGCCCAATGGAGTATCCTGGTTAAACAACTGCAAATAAATAAATAATAAAGGGCAACTATGCATATGTTTTTATGGTTATTACTTTTTAGGAAAGACAGGGTTAGCTCTGCTGTTGTGAATTGAGGTATAGGCTTAGTAAACGGTGTAACTGTTAGGGAGGAGGAGAAAAAGTAAGGCTACCCCACCACCTCTCTTTAGAGTTCTATAATTTTTTATGATCTTGTAGTTGGGAGGGGTAATTTCAGAATTGTTTATGTGGGGTTTTAGCCATGTTTCAGTGATAAAGAAAATGTCAGGGTGGTAATGGGATAGCCAGGCATGAAGGGTAGGAAGTTTATTGCATAAACGTTGGGTTTTAATGGTAACAAAAAGGAGAGATTTATGGTGAGAGGGTGAGGAAGACAAGTTAGGGTTAGAAGCCTAGTTGTCTGAGGGTCTTGGATTAGGATGTATGTCAGCAGAGAGGTGAATAGAGATAATTTGGTTTAGGAAGGAGGCAAGGTCTTTAGATTCTTTGGAGTTGGAGTTGGGAGCAGGGTAGCTGGAGAGTTATGGATTGTGAGGAACTGGGATTGCATTACATATATCAGGAAGAATCTATCTACTACAGAGGAGAGAGTCATTGTAGTAATAGAGGTGAAGAGAGATATCAGTTGAGAGGTGAGATTCTTTTAAGGCATGTATTGAAGTTGTATGATGAGAGGGGAGTAAGAAAAGTCAGGTAGTCTGGTAAGATAGTGTAGGCAGTAGAAGAGGAATGGTAGACCAATTAAAGGTAGAGTATGTGTAGGTTTGATTTGCATGGTAGTGTAAGGTTATAGCATGCAGTGAGGATGTGCAAAGGGGAGAAGGAATTAGCAGAAGGTAAAATGGTGTGTGGTCTTTGGTAGTAAGAATGAGGAAGGAGCGAAGGTAACAATAGGTAAGAGGAAGGTCCAGGGTAGTGGAAACAGGAAGGGTTAGTGAATGAGGTGGTGGGTGGGGATTGTCCTGATAGGCTGAATGCTGATGGGGGTGTGGTTTTGTGGTTATAAGTGTAGAGGCATGGGGGTGGGAATTGGGGGCAGGGTAGGGGAGCGGAGTGAGCCCAAAGGGCAAACAGAGATGGCAGAGCTGAGAATGGGGAAGGAGCAGAAGAGACCAACAAAAACAATCAGTGATACAGGCACTCTAGTGCACTCTAAGGTACTGACAAGCTCAGAGGTATGTTATTTATGAGTTAAGATTTGGTCTAATTTAAGGAGAATTGAACAGGTGTGACAACTGTGCAAAAAACAATGGGGAAGGACAACAGGTCTTAAAGCTGCAGGGAAAAGGGAAAATGTATCAAAAGTTACCTAATACATTGAGTGGGAATATATTGCCACCTAGTGGCATTCCTGAGAAAAGTAAAATGCAGAATTTACCTATTACAGGGAGTGAAGTGGCTGGAGGGGAGAATGTTGGGAAAAGGGATTGCTACAGAACAGCTAGTGTGCACGCCATGGGTTAGCAATACATGGGTTAACATGTCCATCCAGACAATGGCTTCTCTGATGTCATTTCAACCATGTTGAGTATCTACCCATCCAGAGTATATTTTGTATAATAATGATCCTACCAGCCATAGAATATACAGTGCATAGTTTCAGTAATATTGGCTCCTATTAGCCTTGCATACACATATCAATGGGGCTGTAACACCTACCAAACAGCCTGCAGTTTCTTTAATATTGACCAAACCAGCTCTGGCATCTGCTATTTGGTGTGCAGTTTTTATAATATCAACCACATCAAATCTGGTTTCATATAGTATGCAGTTCCTGGAATATTAACATCATTAGCCTGTCATCTACTAAGCCAATGTGTAGTTTTTGTAATATCATGTCTACTAGCCTTGGAACCTACCATTCTGGTAAGTAGTTTCTGTAATATTAGCCCAATCAGCCATGAAATCTATCCTTTCATTCTGTAGTGTCTGTAGTATTGATCGGTATAGCCCTTGTATCTGATATACAAAGAGTATGTTCCATATCTCTGGCACTTGTTCATCTACTGTGCAGTTTCTGTAATATTAACCCTACCATGTCTGGCATCTGCCCATTCAATGTACAGATTTTATGATATTGATTCAATCATTTCTTGCACCTTTTGGTCAACCAAGTAATTCCTGTAATATCAGTCCCACCAGCACTAACATCTGCCAAGCTGATGCTAAATATGTACTTTTACACCTTCCACCCTGGCATTGACCCATCCAGGATGCAGTTTCTGTAATACTGACAGATCCTGCCCATCCATTGTAGAGTTGCTGTATATTGGGCTAATCTTCCATGTCACATGCTCATACAGTTTGTAGTTTCTGTAATATAAACCTCATCATTTCTGGCACCTGCCCAACCAGTATGTATTTCTTTTTTTATAATATCAAAACATCTCAGCTGTCACATCTGTCGATTCAGTATGTAGGTCCTGAAATATAATCCACAACAGCTTTGTCGAATGTAGCAAGAGAATTTGATCATCTGGACAGCACCCTCTTATAGCACCCCTCACTGTCATCTATTCAGAGCTTCCCCATGCCTTGCTTGGACACCTGTGACTGTAAGACCTTGGTTTGCATCTAAAACCATCTATGGACTTAAAAGCTGATATAAGTTTTTTTTGCACTTGATGTAACTATCTCAGTGCTATTTTACAGTCTTATGCTGCACTTTTTGATTTTGTTGAATTTATAACTGTTTTTCAGCCTGCACTTGTTAAAGAAATGCTGATCTTAGTTCATCTTAACAGTATTCTGATATTTCCCAACATTTTTTGATACTGCAAAAGCTGTTCTAATTTGCTGAAGTTCTATTGAGTTTGCCAAAATATTTATATGTTTTGCAAAATGTTTCTTTGTTTATAGAAGTTTGTGAACTTATTTCAAAGGATTCATTATACTGAAATAGTTCTACCTTCTGTTGAAAAGCATTTTTTACTGCGCTTGAGCTGAAAACCAGTTCATTTTACATTAAGAGAGTTTTATTCTGCACTGTGGTGGTAGCAAAGGTTTGACTCAACCCATCTGAGTTGGGAACTGCTGGTGGAAGGCTAATTGTGGGTCAATCTGATTGGCCCTATGGCTTAACTGTGTATGTAAAAGACTTTCACCCTGCTGGTATAAAAAACCCTACATTTTTGTGAGATTGTGTACATTTATTCAGAGGAGCTTCCCTGTGTCTGCTTGAGTACCTGTGACTACAACACCTTGATTTGCATCTAAAACCATTAGAAGACCCACAAAGCAAATATAAGTATTTTTCTTTACTTGCTCTAGCCTTCAGTAGCATCCTAACTTCACCAATGATGATGCCACAGTACTAGCAAAAAATGACTGACTTCAACAAATGGCTTAGTTTCTGGTGTCACAACAAGGTGATCCAATATCTGTCAGTCTAGGGAGACATGGTCAACAAACCATGATGCTTTTCCAGAGATGGTTTGCACTTGTCACCACTTGGCTTCCAGATACAGGTAAAAGCTTTATCTATCCCCATAGTGTAGTTTTATGCTGTTCTAAGTTGCTAAACCCATAAACACAACAAAAATCACTTAAAACTACTTAAAAGTACTGTTGCTCAATGCTAGGAGTTTAAATAAAAAGTGCACTCCCTAGAAGCACTCCTTACCATGGAGAATGCAGATTATATGCCATCACAGAAACATGACTCAGAACAATGGAAAGCACATTTTTATCCCCCATCAGCTCAGTACGCTGCTGAACTGGTCCAATAATATGACTCACCTGAGTTGCTTCACATCCAACTGACCATAGTTGCAACCTCCTATCATATACTTGCTAGCTACAGATCACCCAACATGAGTCTAGAAAACCATACCTCTTACCTAAACTTACTGTAACATTCAGCCTAACACTATGCTTATGGGTGACTTCAATTAGCCCTCCATAAACTGGGAGATTTATATGCCCCACAATTCACCTGCTCAGACATTCTTGGACTTTGTCAAAGCAAACACCCTGGAACAACTAGTTAGCTCCATAACTAGAGGTATGAATATCCTAGACCTAGTTTTGATAAATATGAGAGAATGCTGCTCTTTCATATGCATTAACTCTTTGCTGGTAAGATCTGACCACAAAATAATTTCCTTTAGTGTTAAAACTAATCTAGAACCCCCTTCACACTCCAAACCTATTAAGAACTTTGCTAAGGTCAATTACATCAAACTAAGTGACAACTTATTTAACTCCCAAGCCCCTCTGAACCCGGATGACACAGAGGCCATCTCTGAGCTGTACATAAAAGTATTGTCTGGCCACATTCATAGATGCATAGAGGAGGTAGTACTGTCTGAATCAAATCTATGATTACTGGCAAAAATAAACAATCCTGGTGGATCCTCTAGCATAAATAGGCTATTCAACAAGGGAAAAAATCCTCTTCAAAGATTAGATGGAACAGACAAAACAGTGCAAAAGGATACTCAGCAATCTAAACAAACAATTTAGAGAGTTGACTAAATCTGCCAAAGCAAACTATGAGGCAAAGATAGCCTCCAAGGTAAAAGATAACCATAAGACTTTTTTTTAATTATGTTCATAACCTCAGGGAAACCCTCAGCAATATGCTGAGTTAATCATGTATGCCAACACTTACACCCAGCCTGAAACTATAGCAATCCTGCTTGCTGACAAGGTCATTTCAAACTCCCCCCATCACCTCCTACCACAAATAAAGAAATACCCTCCATTATTCTAATGAGATTTATGCAGGAACAGTTCCGTACTGCACTCACTATAACCAAAATTACAGCCTCCATGTGTCTCAACAACATTTTAGGATACTTATTAAATAGAGGGCCAGATTCACGAAGGCTTGCACGGAGTGTAAGAGTTGAGTAAAACACCATGCAGCCAACATGTCCGCCGAGCGATCCAGGAAGAGCCGGTAGGGGGGGGGGTAACAGAGCTCCTTAAACTAGTCCTACATGGACAGGGCTTGGAAAGGCAAATTACCTCAATTGCAGGCAAACACTATGCAGATGAGGTAAATTTGCGATCCAGGAAACCCGAACCTGTCCGAGTAGGACTAGTGTTATTTGTAGAAATGTACTCAGTTGACAACTGAGTATGGTTCTGTAAATAGCAAAATGGAGCCGTGACAGCTCCAAAAAAAGGATGCATTTACAGGAGGAAGCATGCCAATGGCCAAAAATATGGCCATTGGCAATGTTCACCAATGCAAAATAAAAATAAATAACTTTTTTTTTTCATCCCAGTCTCCAGGGTTTAAGCATAGCACAGTGCCGCGCAAACACGCTGCACCCTAAAATCCAGAAAATCAATAATTAAGATCCACAAATGTGGATTTTATAGCTGATATGAATTTACAATGCAAGTGAATGGAAGGCTGAAGACAACATGGCCACCGAGTAGAGCTTGCTAAGGGGGGAAGCTCAGTCTAAGAGACGTAACCAAGCATTCGTAGGCAATCCCATGCAAATGAGAGTTAGGGTAGTGAATCACAAGTTTACATAGCAAATGAGCACAGTCAGTGGAGTGTAGGATTAGGATAAGGGGAGTAACAGAGTAGAAGATAGGTGACATCATGAGGGGGGCATGTATGAAAGATGTGAAGCTCATTGAAACTGAGTGGCATGTGTCAGGTGACATTTACATATCATTGAAAGAGGTGTGTCAACAGGTAGGCTAGGTAAAGTAAAGAAATTGAAGGTGTATGCCATGGATAACGCCAAAGTTTCTTGCTGAGCGTGCATGCACGCATGTGCACGCCAGTAAACCTGAGTAAGACAGTGTGCGCACGTGTTAGCGTGTGTGTGCGCGTGTAAGCCGGAGCAAACATATGTAAGGCTGTGTAAACAGTTGTAACTGCGTTTGCGCTGGTGTGCACGTGTTTTAACAAGAATAAGCAAGTTTTAGTCCATGTAAGCATGTGTGCTAGCTTGTTAGCTGCTGTGCGCTTGTTTGCGCTTGTGTGCGCGGCACTCCCCCCTGAGGAAACAGAAAGGAAAAAGGAAGCACACCAAATAGTAGGAAGTTACCAGGGAGTACTAGCAGAGCTAGCAGGGGAAAACAATCAGAATCAGGCAATTACACATGCAGTACACTATCCCAGCCCATCCCAGCACTTAAAACTCTGGAAACAACAGTCCATTATGTTTCTCTCAAGAGACACTGCAACACTGCAGTAAGCTAATAGAAGTGAAAACTGAAAAAGCTTCATCGAGACAAAGAAATGTTAGGGGCTGCCATTGCTGTTATAAGGCGACATATGCAACATGCTGAGGGTAGTGATAATGCATATGCTGTTGGACAACTCACAGTGAGGAGACGGAGAAGAGTGTACAGGCCCAGGGTAACCTACCAGGGGCTACATGAGCTGGAGATAGTGGAGTGCTATAGAGTGGACAGAGACCTCTTGCAGCAAATTGTTGAGCTGTGCAGGCCATGCCTCGCACACAGAACCAACAGAGGGGAACCCATTCAAGTGGAAACCAAGGTATGTGCTGGCCTAAGAATATTAGCAACAGGTACCTTCCAGAGACCAACTGGAGATATGATGGGGATATCACAGGCATCAGCATCCAGGGTACTGCACCAGTTCCTGGATGCCAGGTCAGCACATGTCGGTGATCATGTATATTTCCCCAGTTCACGTGAGGAATTGGCCAGCAATATGCGTCTCTTCCAGCAAATAGTGGAATACCCTGAGGTAGTGGGTGCAATAGACTGCACGCACATATGCATCAAAGCACCAGCCGGTGAGCGGGGTAGGGTCTACTTCAACCGCAAGGGCTTCCCCTCCATCAACTGCCAGGTCGTGTGTGATGCCCAGGGCATAATACTGAATGTGTGTGCTGGCTGCCCTGGAAGCTACCATGATTCCCATATCTGGTTTCTGATGCAGCTGTACCAGACATTTGCCAATGGGGACATCCCACATGGTCACCTAGTGGAGGATGCTGGCTATGCACTAGAGCCATGGCTGATGACACCCATCAGAAATGCACACACACCTGAACAGGAACGCCATAATGAGGCACACGCACAAACACGAAATGTAATCGAGAGTGTGTTTGGGCTGCTCAAGTCATGGTTCCAGTGCCTGGACACATCTGGTGGAACCTTGCAGTACTCACCAACTACATGTACCCAAATTGTCATGGTATGTGCTATGCTACATAATATGATCTTGCAAAAACAGCTGCAGCAGGACCAGCATAGACCTGGGCCAAACAGCCCCCCCACCATTGCCCAAGCCATCACAGGCAGAGTGTGACTCGGAGGAGGAACACCCTGAGCCTGCCCCAGTAGGCAGAAGGAGGCATGCCCAGTATGCTTTGGCCTTGGCAAAGAGGCAACATATAGCACATACACTGGCTCAGTAGGAACCCTGGAAATGATACCTCTCTCTGACTCGCACATATAGTAAAAGGGATGCCTAAGTTGACACCACCTGCTTCCAAACATGTATAGGGAGTGTAGTATGTGCATCTGACATAGCCAACCCTGCAGCACTACCTGAGGCATGATTGGCATGCGTTAAGCAATATAAAGCAGTGCTAAACAGCATTTACCACCATGTAGTATATGTAAAGAAAATCGCACACACCAACTAGCACAACTGTGGTCAATGTTGAGTAATATTGAGCAACATCCAGCACTGTTGGTTAATACTGAGCAATGTTGGACAAGCTGGGTCTAAGTATATGAAGGTCTCTCCAAACACCATTATATTGGGTGACTTCAACTACCCAAACATTGACTGGGAGCAGTACTCAAGGCCCAACACCCTAGGCCAAAGGTTCCTAGAATTTATAAACTCAAATGCTATGGAACAACTAGTCACCACCCCCACAAGAGGGGATAACATACTGGACCTGGTCATCACCAACATGGGGACTCTATGCTCCATACCAGAGGTATTCCCCTCATTGGTAAGATCGGACCATAAATCAATTCAACTGGATATCCACATCTCGATCCCACCCACAGCCCAGAAAACCACAGTGAAAAACTTCTCAAAAGCTAATGTCACACTTCTCAAAACTGAGGTGGAATCTCTCAAGGCCCCTGGGCCAGTGGAAAGTACGGCTCAAACTGCAGAATCCTTTATAAACACATTCTATGGACACCTTCAGGAATGCATGGATCTTGCTATCCCAAACAAAACCAAGACCTAATCATCCAAAGGCAGGTGTCCTGCCTGGTGGACCCCAGCCATAAATAAGCTGTACAACAGAAGGAGGATGCTATTACATGATAGAGAAAAATCCCTAAAAGGGAACGCATCACTGATCAGTACTAGCAAAAAACTATGATCCCTCATAAAATCATCCAAGGCCAGCTTCGAGAGAAAAATTGCACAGGACACTAAAGATAATCACACGGCCTTCTTTAGTTATGTTAGAAACCTGGGTGGCAACTCCCAGACATGCTCAGAGTTGGTCCAAAATGACAATAAATACACTGAACCCACAGACATTGCCAACATCCTGGCAGACAGGTTCAGTGCAAACTTCTACCCCCCTTCCCCCCCTAAAGAGCAAATATCTATCCCAGCAGAGTGCTGCCTCCCTGACATCTCAGATGTTCAGGTGAGAGCCACCCTCTCCAAAGCAAAAAACACAGCATCAATGGGATCAGATGGTGTCCCGGGTTGCGTTCCACATGAACTCCAAAAAGAGCTAAACTCCCACATAAAGCTGCTGTTCAATCTCAGCCTTACTACAGGATATGTACCCAATGAATGGCGTACAGCAACAGTGGTCCCACTCCACAAAGGTGGTGCCTCTATGGACCCTGGAAACTATCGCCCCATAAGCCTGACTAGCCCTGTCTGCAAAGCTATGGAGAGGATCATCATGGAACTGATAAACAAAGACATTGGGGACCTACAGACACTGGATCCTACCCAATTTGGCTTTGTTAAGGGCAGATCTTGCCTCTTAAACCTGATCAATTTCTTTGAAATAGTCACCAAGGCCATTGATGAGGGGAAAGTAGTCCTCACAGCCTACCTGGACCTTGCAAAAGCCTTCGACACAATACCCTACTCGGGCGTCATAGATAAGCTCTCCAGCTTAAATATAAACCCCTATGTCATAAGATGGGTTGCAAACTGGCTCAAGGACAGAACCCACATAGTCAGAATTGCTGGAGCCATGTCAGACTCTAAACCAGTTACAAGTGGCGTCCCACAAGGCTCAGTCCTGGGACCTCTTGTGTTCGGCATATATTTTTCGGAGGTACAGGTTAACACAGGAGGACTGTGTCTGACCAGGTTTGCAGATGACTGCAAACTGGGCGCCATAATTGACTCTCCAGCTGACACAAGCATCCTCCAAAAGGGTCTCATACAGACGGATAACAGGTGCCAGAGCCATGGCCTAAAGCAAAATGCTAAAAAGTGCATAGTCATACCCTTTGGCAAAAACAAAGTGCACACAAATTACCACATAGGCGGGAATCCATTAAGTATGGAAGTAATTAGGGACCTGGGGACCCAAGTTGACAGTAACTTCCCCTTTGACAACCACATTGCCAAAGTGGTTAGAAAGACCTTCTATATAGCCCACCTTATCATGAAAGGATTCACATCTACATCAAGGGAGGTCATTGTGCCCCTTTATTCATCCCTCATCAGGCCCATAATTGAATACAATGCCCCATTTGGGATGTACCTTACCTGACACCTGCAGCAACTAGAAAGACCCCAAAAGTACCTCACAAATAGGATCATGGGACTCAAACAGATGCCATATGCTGCTCAGTTAAAGAAACTACAGCTCTACTCAGTTGCATACTGCCTACTTAGAGGCGTTCTATGCCTGACGTATAAAGCCATGTCCAACCCGGAATTAATGAGCATGCTCCACCTCAGAAAATCCAAATCCTGTATAGCTACGCACTTGAGGGACTTGAACCTGAGCACAGAAATAAATTGGACATGCTGGAGGGACAGATTCCTAACCCAGAGACTCCCTTCGCTCTGGAATAGAATCCCAGTCCATGTTAGGCAGAGCCACTCACTGACTCTCTTCAAGAGGAATCTTGATGAGTGAATGGAAGATCGTAGGTTTACCACAGGGATTACGTCGGTGTCACTTCTAGACAGAGGCACAGTAAACTAACCTTAAAAAGGGCACAGTAAAATCAGTTCAGAGGGTGGCGAAAGCCAAACACACTCTGGCTAGGCTTGTAAATGCCTCAGGGCAGATAGCCTAGTATGAACCTATGAACCTAAGTAGGGCATAGCTGAACAAAAGGCAACATGCTCATATTTGCTATACTGGCCCTTAAGCAGTCTGGTCTGTTCAGTATGAAAATATAAAGCAGTGATGGGCTTCAAACCCAGGATACTGTGCACTATAAACACAGTACTGAACCACTAAGCCATGCCAATATTGCAGTGGTCAGACTGTATGAAGAAATATTGATAAGTTTATGCTAAGTATTCCATGGAAACCCTGCAGGCACAGCATAATCCCTGTCGAGTTATGACACAAAGGTGACTCCCGCAGTAAGAATAGAACCTGACTTTCAACACACACAGTAGAAATGTTAATATTGGACATGTACACATACATCCACAGATGTAGTGGACCTCAGACAGCAACATACTGAAAGGTCACACTGGGCATGCTCACACACTTGAATAAATGAGACACGTCAGGCAACAGAACACTGACAGTAGTGGGCCACACATATCAGGCAGTTGCATGTGCTAACCCAGGAACTTCTCACTATCCAGCAATCTGCCCTGTGCACAGTTATAGGACAACAGACACATATATAATATAGTGGAACCCTGTCATAATCAAATATGTTCTACAAATACCTAAGTTGTTCATAGAAAGTGGGAAAATAAAGATGATAAAACCTGCAAACAGTATCAGCAATAAACATTGTGCATCCTGAACATTAGCATAGGTTCAGAGGTCAATACTAGCCTATCCACCCTAGGGCATGTACAAGCCTAGCCAGAGTGTGTTTGGCTTTCGCAACCCTGTCAAAGTAGAACACTGTGCCTGTGAATAGTAGGTCACACAAGATAGCCCATTTATGTTTAGTGTATTGTGCCTCTGTCTAGCAGGGACCCAGAAGATATCCCATGGGTAAACATATGATCACCCATCCACTTGTCAAGATGTCTCCTGTAGGTGGTCAGTGGGTGGCTCTGCCCATGCAAAACCGGGATTACAATCCAGAGTGAGTGGAGCCTCTGGAATAAGAATCTGTCCCTCCAGCATGTCCTGTTAATATCTGTGCTGAGGTATATGTCCCTGGAGTGTGTAGCTCCAAGGGATCCAGATATCCTGAGGTGGAACATGTCCATTAAATCTGGGTCGGATATTTCCTTAAACTACAGGCACACAACACATCCGTGTAGGTGGTAAGTGACTGAGTAGAGCTGGAGTTACTGTATCTGAACTGTGCAGGGCATCCATGTGAGTCCCCACATCTGCTTGTTGTGGAACATTTGTGGTTATTACAGTTGCTGCGGGTGTCAGGTAAGGTACATCCCAAATGTGGCATTGTAACCAAGCATGGTCGTGATGAGTATAGGGGCACAATGACCTCACTTGATCAACATGTGAAACCATATGGGATAAGGTGGGCTATATAGAAGTTCTGTCTAACCACTTTGGCAATGTGATTGTCAAAGGCGAGAGTAGTTGTGTCCCCAACCCCCTAACAACTACTACCGTATGTAATGGATTACTACCTATGTGGTAATGTGTGGGCATGTTGTTATTCCCAAAAGGGATGACTATGCAACTAATGGCATTTAGCTGTAGTCCATGGCTCAGGCACCAGTCATCCTATCTCTGTGAGACCCCATTTGAGTATGCATGTGCCAGCTGGAGAGTTGATTATGGCACCCAGTTTGCAGTCATCTGAGAACATGGTCATCCATATTCCTCCTGTGTTAACCGTACGTCACACAAATATATACTGAACAAGAGAGGTCCCAGGACTGAGCCTTGTGTGATGCCATGTGTAACTGGTGTATAGTCAGACATAGCACCTGCAATACTGAGCATGTGGGTGCTATCCCTGATCCAGGTATCAATCCATCGTGTGAGATATGTGTTGATATCGATGCCAGTGAGCCTATGCATAATGGCTGAGTGGGGTATTGTGTCGAAGGGTTGTGCAAGGTCCAGGCAGGCTGTGTGGACAACCGTCCCTACACCGACGGACCACGTAACTGTTTAAAGAATATGAACAGGTCCAGGAGGCAAGATCTGCCCACAACAATGCTGAAATGTGTAGGACCCAGTGTCTGTAGGTTCCCGATGTCTATGTGCATGAGTCCCATTACAATACGCTCCATAGCTTTGCAGGACAGGCTAGTTAGCCTTATAGGCCAATATTGTCTGTGGTCCATTATGGCAGCAACTTTGTGGAGCAGGACCACTATCACTGTACGCCATTCCATGGGTGCATATCCTGCAGTAACTCTGATATTGAACAATGACGTCATGTGAGGGTTACGTCTGTCATGAAGCCCGTGTAAGACGCAGGCCGTGACACTGTCTGGTCCCATTGATTCTGTGTTGTCCACTGTGGGGAGGGCAGCACTCACCTGTTTATTTGTGATGTCAGGGAGGTTACACTCTGTTGGGATGGACAGTAGCTCCTTAGAGGGGATGGGGGGAGACATCTGCACTGAACCTGTTTGCCAGGATGTTGGCAATGTCTGTGGGTTCAGGGTATGTTTAGTCAGTATGCAGTAACTCACAGCATATCAGTGAGTGTCCACCCAGGTACCTGAATTAACTGAAGAAGGCCTTGTGAGTGTCCTACGTGTCTGGTGCAATTGTCCATAGAGAAGCCGGCCTGACATAAATACATGAGTGATTGTAGCTGTCTGGTAGTACAGATCACAGATGCCTTCCCTGTCTGGGAATGTGCTCTATCATGTAGTAGCATCCTCCTTTCATTGTATAGCTTATTAATGGCCGCGGTCTAACAGACAGGTCCCCTGCCATTGGAGGAGTGAGTCCAGTTGTTATTTGGGATAGCACGATCCATGCAGTCCACTAGGTGTCCATAGAATGTGTATGTAAAGGATTCAGCAGTCAGAGCCATACTTACCACTGTCCCAGGGTCTCTGAAGGATACCACCTTGGTTTGGAGAAGTGTGACATTTGCTTTTGAGAAGTTCACCAAGATTACCCAGGATGGGTGTGTGGACGGGATATGGATGTCCAGTGAGATAAATGTATGTTCTGACCTTACCAATGAGGGGTATATTTCAGGTGTGGAACATAGAGTCCCCATGTTGGTGATGATCATGTCCAATATGTTGTCCCCTCTTGTTGATGTAGTGACCGGTTGTGCCATAGCATATGAGTGTACAAATAGTAGCAACTCTTGGGTGAGGATGTTGGGGCCTGAGTACTATCCCCAGTCAATGTGTGGGTAATTGAAGTCACCCAATATAATGGTGTTTGGGGAGACCTTCATATTGTCCAGTGTTCCCAGGAAAGCCGAGTGTGGTTCATGAGTCTGGGAGGGTGGTCTGTAGCAGGCAACAAACCAAAAGGCAGATATGCACAATGTTAGGTGCATATGTGTGGTCTGTGATGCTTTGTGCAGTGCTACCAACCCGGAGGTATGTGGATCTGTGATGTATATGGATACTCCCCCTATTTGTGTTGGCCATTCTGAGTTTTGTGGTCAGAAAGCATGGTATGAAATATAACCTGGTAGTGCTGGTGTGCATTTGGGAGCCTGAACCAGGTGTCTGTTAGTGCACAGATATCGCTGTTGTCCATACTGAGGAGATTCCTGAGTGGTCGCAATTTGAGGGTAACACGTCTGGTGTTGAGCAGCATTACCCTCAGTGTCATGTACTCTGTAATGTCTATGGAGGTGGGTTTGTCTTTTGAGCCCCGCTTAAAAAAGGCAGTATGGTGGTAGCAACTGCCTCAGCCAGTATTCGAAAGTCCAAGGGTGACAGGTGCAAGCTGTCCATAGGGAAGCTAAGTGGCATGTCGAGCATGTCACCCCAGGCTGACAGACACTGTATCCCCTGTGAATGATACCAATATGTTAGCCAACTGTTAAATGTGATCAGTTTGTTGGTATACTGTGACATCATACTTGGTGAGTGTAAGATGCTAGACAAGGTCAGGGTCATACTGGCCTGGGCTACATGATCAGAGAGTTCCTCTATGTATCATGTCATGTGGTCCAGGGAGGGACGTCTGAGGGTGTACGCACCAGCATGGACAATGCTGGAGCCAATCCTGCACTTGCTGTGGAGTGACCTGAATGCATGTGTTATGTTGTGGATACTGCCACCCGAGAGACAGCTCAAAGTGACTATTCCCTTGTTTGGCCTGGTGAATGGGATGTCAGTGTGTCTGACAATAAGTGCCACCTATTACAAGTGAATTAGGTGTGTTGTTTAGCCTGAAGGGCAGTGACTGTGTGGCACACTGACTTTGTGAACTATGTGATATGTGGGTATTGTAGTGGGGTAGCAGTTGTTTGTGTGTCTGCTTTGGAGGTCTCTGCTGCTTAGGCAGAGTTTATGTAGAGCCTCCGAGTATGTTTATGTGTGATAATGTGGTTTGATTGCTGTCGATATAGGTTTATGTGAGACTGATATGTGGTGTGTGTGGTTACCTTCACCACCTGATAGACTATGCCAGTCATGGGTCGAGAGAGCTCAGCCTCCTGTATGTCAATATTGTTGCATCTCTCACATATATCTGAGTTTGTTGGGAGGAGGAGAGGGTTGTCTGTGTACATGAGGCAGATGTGACAATGTGTCAAAACCACAATATTCACTAGCTGGACTGGAGAGTACATATGAAACCGAACCCTGGGCATGGCAGGATATTATGTTGACATACTCTGTAGCCTGATCGCAAAGGATCAGTAGGGTGTTAAGTGTGTAAAAGAGTATAACAGGGATTAGTGCTCAGGTTTGTTGGTGTTTTGTAAAGAGTAGATGAGAAGGATTCCAGACTGAATCATGACACCTTCTTCAGCTATGTCATAAATAGCAATGTACACTCATATATGTCCTGAGTCAGGGCCAACTGTACCTGACTGACAATGCCGACATCCTGTCAGACAGGCCCATATAGACATACCCACCTCCCACTGACCATAGTCCCAGTCATCATACCAGGGGATATCACATGTAGAATGGCTGAACAGCTCCCCCCAAAGCCAAAAGCATGGCAGTAATTGGATTACATTGTTTCCCAATATGTGTCATGCATGAACTACAGAACAAACAGACCCTGCACCTGAGCAGTCTGTTGAGCTTCACCCTCTCCACAAGATCTGGAACCGTTGAATGTGTTACAGCAACATATGGCACTCCCCACAAGTGTAGGTGCACAACACACCATGGGACGTATAGTCCAGTAAGCCTATGAAGTCTGATCTGAAAGGCCATGGAGTCCATCATGGTTGAAGTCATACACAGAGCTAATGGAAGCTGACAAACACACAGCCCTACCAACTGTGGTATGTTCATGTGCAGATCATGGTTCCCAAACATGCTAGACTGTTTGCAAGGTAGACACCCAGGACATACATCACTGAACAGAGTTACACATGTCCCACATAGACTTTGAATAGCCCTTTATCAACACCCCTGACACGTCGTATCCACAAAACCAAAAATCTGTGCATAAATATGTGTTGACATGTGAAGGAATGTCAATGTGTCCACAGATAGATCACACAAGGTAAGGATTATGGGGTCCTGTTCAATCTGTTGACACCTGCTGACCAACATGGCTCATTCCTGGGATTGCATAAAACAAAGTGTACACACATTACCATGTCCAGTCTGATGATGTCAGTATCCTACAAATATAGCAGGAGAATTCAAGCCACCCAGTTAAGCATATAGCATGCTGTGTTACTGCATATGTCTCCAGTATCATAACATATTTAGGTAGGGGTTTGAATCCTGCAAATGCTGACAGTGTGTGTGATTTCTTGTGAGAGGAGTGCCCTTTTTGGAGACTGGGAAAACAAATTAAAAGAGGTCCATTCTTCTTTGGAAAGTCTGATGATGTCAGCATCCTACAAATATAGTAGGAGAATAAACACCACCCACTTAAGCATGTAGCGTGCTGTGTTAATGTATATGTGTCTCGTATCATAATCTAGATAGGTAGCGGTTTGAATCCTGTAAACGCTGTTTGCATGTGTGGGGTGAGATGTGAATAATTTCCTGTGAGAGGAGTGCCCTTTTTGGAGACTGGAAAACAAAAGAGGTACATTCTTCTTTGGAAAGTCTGATGATGTCAGCATCCTACAAATATAGCAGGAGAACAAAAACCACCAAGTAAAGCATATAGCGTGCCAAGTTCATGCATATGTCTTTAGTATCATAACATAGTTAGGTAGGGGTTTAAATCCTGCAAACACTGATTGTATGTGTGTGATTTCCTTTGAGAGGAGTGCCCTTTTTGGAGACTGGGAAAACAAATTGAAAGAGGTACATTCCTCTTTGGAAAGTCTGATGATGTCAGCATCTTACAAATATAGCAGGAGAATTAAAACCACTCAGTAAAGCATGTAGCGTGCCGTGGTAATGCACATGTGTCTGGTATCACAACATAGTTAGATAGGAGTTTGAATCCAGCAAACACTAACAGTGTGGGGGGTGTATGTGTGTGATTTCCATTAAGAAAAGTTCCCTTTTTGGAGACTGGGAAAACAAATTAAAAGAGGTACATTACTCTTTGGAAAGTTTGATGATGTCAGCATCCTACAAATATAGCAGGAGAAGAGAAACTACCCAGCAAAGCATATAGAATGCTGTGTTAATGCGTATGTCTCTAGTATCATAACATAGTTTGGTAGGGGGTTGAATCCTGCAATTGTTGAGTGTGTCTGTCTGTGATACAGTTGGTCAATACAGTGTGGGTTTTACTTTTACTATGGTATGACATATCATGATTAAAACAGTATGTGCATTGCACACATCAGGTATCTGCAGGCAAATAAATATGTGTACATGTGACCTCAATCAGTACATAGGTGTGAAGCCTGCATACTACATGAATGCATTTGTTTCCTTTGACAGATTGTGCCACTGCTTCTCAGATCGTAGGTCACATATGTATGTATGTGACAAGCCCAGCCACTGTAGTGATCTGTGTCCAAGGTCATCTGTGCCACACACACCCATGACAGTTACTATAGAGTACTGTAAGTGAGGGTACATGCCTGGGGTATATGTCAGACATGCTCATACACAACAACGACTGGCAATAATGGACAGTCATCATAGGTGTACAACAGCCCTGCGGATATGCATTCAGGCCCCTAATGTGTTATGTGACACACCGAGGGACTCCACAATACCTATGGATATGTGGATACCAAGGGACAGATGACATAACATGTGGCTGTATGTACACATTGTTACCCAACATACATGTTGAGGGCTACCACCTATGTGGTACTGTCGGGATAGTATGTATAGTAAATGTGGGTGACTATGCCATAGTCGGCTTACTGCTATACAGCATGTATTGGACAACAGGTATCTGTCTGTATGATACCCTTGTGTAGGATATGCGTCCCATCCAGGGAATGCATTGTAGGCCAATGCATGCATTTCCAGATGTGGATGGACATATCCCTAATGTGTTTGCATGTACCTAAGAGGGCTATATGCCAAACAGGTGTGGTCACAGGTACGGGTGGCGGTCAATACCACTGGTCACTGTTATAGTATAGTACCGGAAGGACCCAACTGTTACTGAGTTCCCTACAACTGTGTGCCATTTGTCAGGACATCATCTAATGATTGGTTATAGTCATGCTGTTGAGTTTGTGTATACTACCAGACTGAAAATCATTGACAGGTATCAACAGTATCACCCACAGCATACTGCCGACCCATGTCATACACACGTGTACCCATGTTAGTACATATCTGTAGTAGAATGCATACTGGCCATTGAAAGACACTATGAGATGTCAACAATGTGTAAAACAGGGTATGTCACATGTTCCATGTGTCCACTATGCACGTACATGCAGAGAGTGTGCACCCACCATGTTCACAGATGTACACCTGCTAATCTGTAGTGCACACACCACACACGTACTGTTCACTCACTAACACATGCTGGCAACACTGTACATTTCAGCCAAGTGGCACATGGGTGTACAATACATACTTAGACCTAACACTGGTGTAAACAATGCTACATTGACAATCAGAGCTGTGATGCATAATGTCTGCTCAGATATACCTACTAGGATATCATTACACTTTCCTGTTGGCAACTTGCTAATATTGCTACACTGCTATAATGTCACCCTGTGCATCAGAACCATGTTAGCCTGTTCCTGCATCAATGTTACAGATGACAGGAGGTGGCACAGGTGTCATCATATGCACAGGGTGTGTTGTTGGTTTGCCAGAGCCTGACATTGACCCATCCAATCGACATGTGTGTGTGTGTGTGTGTGTGTGTGTGTGTGTGTGTGTGTGTGTGTGTGTGTGTGTGTGTGTGTGTGTGTGTGAGGGACAACAGTACAGCATGGGCCAATGTTGATGTAATGTGTGTGTGTATGTGTGAGCCCTACTTGTTTGGTTACTGTGTGTGTGCCTGCATGCACACAGCTCCACCATGTAGCTGCCATATACAGGATGTTGTGGGACAGCCACAGACTGTACCTGCTAGGCTGTACAGATCACTGTCTCTGGGCATGGACATGGTACCTGTGCCTGGCAGGGGTGCTACGGGCAGTATCGGGAACCAACCCTGACTGGGTACTATCATCAGAGGCAGAGATATGATGACTGGACCCATGACCCTGCTGGGACTGGCCAGAGCCATGTGTACGTGGTCTACTAGGATGATCAATAGACAGGCCGCCCCAGCATTGCTGGGGCTGGTACTGCCACTACGGGAGTGGCTGTGATCTGTGTGCCATCCGCGTCAACTGCCAGCTGTTGCTGTTCCTGGCATGCGTCCGCGTTGACATCTCACCCATCCAGCATGGTCCTGGCTCATGGAAGAGACATTGTGGAGGGCTTCTATTGTCTCCCCCCAATGTCTATCAATGACCTCGGTGAAATTCCGGATGGCACCGGCAAGGTCACGGATGCTGTCATTGATAGCACTGTAATGGGCCCTCTGTGCCCTTAGTCCCTGTCTGGTGTACCGTTCCATACATGCCTGTGCCTGCATTACAGCCCAGAACATACAGGAGGTTGTAAAACCTCTGGGGGCACGTCTGCCAGGGGCAATACGACCAGTGGTGCTCCCAAGAAAACCCCTGGACATCCACCTATGTGGTACCATTCCAGGAATCTGGCTATGGCTGCTGTGAGGGGATACAAGTGCCATGGGTACCACACTCTCCTGGTCAATGCCAACTGTATGCTGTCCCTCGGCTAAGGCCATTGATGATGAGGGATGTATCGGCAGTATGAGTGTGTGCATAGATGGGGTTGAACGCTGTGTACTGTCGATTGGTGGACCAAAAGACAGACCCTGTCAAACCTTCCTGTGCCAAAATACATGTCTCATCATCTCCACTATTAGTGGCAGTGACTTCAGGTTCCCTGCTGCTTCCAACCACCCCAAACTCAGCACCTGTGAGAGGAAGACAGGAAACACACTTTACAATCTGTACATGATGTTAGCACACATGAACACATGCACACATGCACACATGCACACATGTACACATGCACACATGAACACATGCACACATGCACACATGCACACAAGCACACATGCACACATGCACACAAATACACTCCTCACTACAGCACATACACACACACACACACACACACACACACACACACACACACACACACACACACACACACCAGCAATCCAACACATACTCAATAACGGGTAAAGGTGGGTGCCAGTATCACAAGGCAAACAGTCACCTCACACGTGTCAGCATGCAGAATATGTGTTACTCAAGACCATGCAGTGCAAGTGTAGATGGCCCTATTTAATGACATTATACATGGCTTTGATGCATGTGTGTAGTTGGTCAGTGATTGGCAACACCCTGGAACACAATGTGTACATGGACACAACATTGCTGTACATGTATTATCAGCTCTGCAGTGTCCTGTGCACCATCATTCACAAGTATACATACCATGGCTGCATGTGTTATCTGTGTGGCACATAGATTGCCATGTGTGATTACAGTGTCTGTGTCCATAGCAGATAATAGTGGGCACAGGTGTAGCCCATGCATGCTATGTACACACACGAGATGAGTGGTGCATGTAGACGTGAAGGAATCCCAATGCTCAACATGGCACTTTTACAGTGGTTATGGTTGCAACATTAAACAGCACACATACCCAATGTGCGTCATGTGACCTATACACCCAATAGCGATCCAGGACATATATGTGACACTTTGTACAGATGATGACTGCTGTGCATATTGTGTATACTGGCATATGCAAGCACACACACAACATGCTATGCATATTGTGTATAGGTGCATATGTTTGCACACACACAACATGGGGGTGCAAAGCAATGACTGCTATGTGTAGTACTGTGGTCACTGTAACTGGATGGGGTGTAGTACCATGTGCCATCATCATCATGCATCTTGTGGTCACTCATAGCTACTAATGTATGACAGACCACCGCCTAGCATGCTGTACCTGAACTGCAGTGCTGTGGCTACGATTACAATTACACAGTCACTTTGTACATGGGTGTGTGAGGTGCCCAATAGGGAGCATTGCCTAACACGACTGTGTTATGTGTTGAAGAGTGTTGCACAGCCCCATGATAGGCCTCTACCCCTGAGGTACATCATGTGTGTGTGTGGATGACATGTGGGATACTGAAGTGTGACCTTACAGCGGGTGTGTGGTAACGCCATATGTAGCATGTTTTTGTGTACTGCGTATGATAAACATGTTATGTTGTGTACAGCTGTGGCAACTATGCCTATCCAATGTGCAGTACGGTGTTGCCACAACTGTGTCTGATGCTCTGTGTATTGCATGTCTTTGAGGCAGCTACTGACATTACTGAGCTGTGCAACGTCTTACAGCAAACATGAACGGCATGCATTATGCGTAGGTGTGTTACGTGTATATGGCCTACACCTCACCTATGACATGCACATTTCATTACCAACATTGCAGTTATACCACACTCATCAGCATGGATTGTCTGCCCTGCTGTCACATCAGAGGGACCTACAAGAATATGAGAGAGTTCATCAGTGGCCACAACTGTGGCATTGCTACAGTGGGTATGTTAAACTACAGTGGAACAACAGTCAACAGTCACAGGTGTAGAGATAATATTCCAAATATCAGCATTGCATAACACTAGGCAGCAGAACTGCTAAACACACAGTACACATCTCACGTAGACATAATCTAACAATACAGTTAACTGTAGTCTACAGATAGGGCATGTTACCTGCTCGCTCCATGTGAACATGCTGGGTGGCTCCGGCCTCCATGACAACACATGTCACAGGTTGTTGCTGCTGTTGTCCAGGAGCCACCATACTTAGGAGCAGCTCCTCCACTCTGGTGAGGGGGGGGATGAATGGCCACCCCACCACCTGTGGCAAGCTGTTGTCTTTGGATATCAGATGCATGCCGCTGGACATGTCTAATTAAATCACTGCAGTGATGGCGTACCTGCTCATATGTCCAGTTATGCATGCCTATGTCATTTACCCGATGAACAAGATTCTGCCACAGTGCAGTCCGCTCCTGCTGCTGCTGGCTGCTTCGGGAAAACAGCATAGTGTACTGCTGCACCAGGCTTTGGACAATTTCATCTTCCTCCGCTGCTGTATATGATGGATTGCGCTGGTGGGCCATCTGGCTGAAAAAGATATGAACAATATGTGTGAGCGAGTCCTGTGGCACACTTTAAACCTTTAACCAAAGATATCACTTTATTGACATATATACCATCCATTTCTCTTTCAGGGGTTACATACGTTCACTACCACTTATTGGTTCTCAGGCCACAACTGACTAACAGTGCCTGGCATACCCGGCACACTTTTTGTGACACAATGCACAACCTTGACACAGCGGTATATATCATGCCAATGCACGAACAGAGATGTCATCCATTGCAATGAATGTAAAGTACAGTTACAGTAGTACCATTCAACCACACTAGTCACTGATGCCATAGCCCTGCCTAACATATGTGTACAGTTGTTACTATAGGTGGCATACTGCTGTAACAGAGTATATATGTTGCTGGACACACACGACCCTGTAACACACATATGATTGCAGCCATGGTACAGGTATAATTACACACACATCAGACAAACATACAACGCACCACTGTAGACCAACACAGATGAGCATTACCTGGGTACCATACAGTACTGTGTGCCACTACTTACAGACCCTTATGCCTGAGATTTGTCCTCTGTGCAGACTACAGGAAACACACAAGACAGTGTTTCCAAGCAATGTGAGCACACACCATACTGTGCTGTTTAGGCCTACAGCTTCAGGTAGTACTACAGTTCCTATGGGAGTTGGATTCACCAGCAGTACCACTCACTAAGCATACATGTATTGCTTTAGCCTACAATGAGACACCATGGTCATCAACAAGGAACTACGTCACATCGTATGCCATACTACTATGTCTGCCTAACAGTACAATACACATCTTTCCCTGGTGTTACAGCTAGGATAGACACTACCATGTCAGATACTACTTCATACTAACCTATTACACCTTTACAGACCTTGCACACATTCAGCGTTACACTTATTCAACCTCACATAGCAGGCATTGAGTACATGTGTGAGTGCATAGTGTCATGGGTAGGTTATATGCTATGGGCCCTAGGGCCTACTGCAGCCTAGCCATATGCTATCCTGACCTTTGACACACATGTACTTTGATTTCACTTGCCCCTGCCAACCAGAACCACAGAGGGGGTTCCTGGGGTGTATTACCAATCTCCCAAACACTCATCAGAGGTATTTATGACAACTACTAATGAGGAGCCTTGTTTTCTATTGCTAGGTGGTCTATTCCAGTGTATGGCATATCTCTGAGATAGGAACCTATCCCTCCAGCATGTGCTGTTTAGTGAGCTGACAAAGTTTAGGGCCCTAGAGCGTGTATCCCGGAGGGATTGTGATATGTTGCCATGGTGGTTGCTACCCTGCTATGGGTGTGACATACCTCTGTATGTCCGGCGGAGATCACCTCTGTGTGGCCAGTATGGAATACAGTGTAGATGTGGCTTTGTGAGTCAGTCTGCATAGGGCATCTGTTTGCGGCCATTAGTACCCTCTGTGAGATATGTCTGTGGCCTTTCCACCTGCTGTAGTTGTCATGTGAGGTACATACCACACAGGGCATTGTGATGAGTAGAAGGGAACACTGACCTATATTTCCCTAGATGACACACCTGTTGTCATGGCACATACCACACAGACAGATTACAGGTCTAGTGTGGCACTTTCTTTATCAAAGAGGTGGCTACTGTCAACCTGTGTCCCATGTTCCCTTATCACACCTATGGTGTTGGGTATATCTCTACCTATGTGGTAGTTAATGGGTACAGTGTTTTGGAAAGGAGGAATGGCACTGCAGTATCAACACTTGTCTACAGTCCATGCCTTGGTCATCACACACCTGTTGCAGTACATATGGCCCCATGTCTCTCTCTCTATAGATATATATATATCTATATATATATCTATATATATATATATATATATATATATATATATATATATATATATATATATATATCTACATATATGTACACATCCATTGCTGTACACATAGATGTACATATAGGCACATGTACAGTCCACCTTTCATGGTGGGGATATCAGTTATGTGACAGTTGTGGGATGTACAGTTATGTGATTATATTGCACAGTGTTGTGCAGAATGCATGTGGGTGCCCTCGGCCCATGTAGCTTTAGCAGGCCTCACTGGCTGTAACACAGCAGATGTGACAAATCAGTCCCACAGCGTTTAACCAGCACATGACATATATCAGCACTGCATGCTGTTTTCTATGCCACACACTATGACCTACATAGATATATGCACATAACAACCTTCAACAACAGATATCTGTCCACCCTTCACTAACAGTTGCAGTATGTCCCTTACCCTATGCACATATGCAGATACAGATAGAAACGTACTGCTAACACACATGGATGATTTGCAGAGTGTAGAGTACTCTTCAGGAACATCTACTACATGCCAACACATACATATGAGTTACACATACCTTACCTTTGTATTTCCCTGCTCCGTCTGTTACAGTTTTGTAGGTTTTTTTTTTGGGGGGGTTGGTTGTTTGTTTTGGGTTTTCTCCCTCTGTTTAAGTTTCCCTCTCGGTTTCTCTCTCTGTTGTCTTTGTCTCTGTCTCTCTCTCACTGTCGCTCTCTATCTCCCTGTACCTGCAATGATATTATTGCATATGTGGACAGCAGGTACAGCCTGCTTTTCTAGGTATCTGCACTTGCGCATGTGACAGCCTCTGCACCAATTGCTGCCCACCATTCAGTAATTGCATACAGCCTGCTGTGTGCTGATTGCATTACTCCCTGTGATTGCAGCCCACTGCTATAAAATGCTAGTTTTGGTAGGCGTAGCCCTTTCAGCTTTCCAAGGTGAGGCCCTTGCTTGTTTGCTCTGGACACCATTGTGTCAGTCAGAAGGTTGGTATATGTCTCTTATCTGAAGCTAGGGCTGTAGCCAGTGATATGCATGTTGTATTCAATCCTGAATGTTGCTGCTTCCAGTACACACTTCTCAGTGTAGACATGTACTCACCCCTTCAAATGCTAACACAGGATACATGGGAGTATGTACTTTCTTTCTGAATTAGACACTTAACTGCCATACAAATGTGGTTAGTGCACTGTATTCCTGTGGCACATGCAGTGTTTGTGAACTGCTATACTGTAATTATTACGTTACTCACCTCTGAACAGTTTGTGGTTTGTTTGTGTTTCAATTAGCACAGGCTGCTCAACACAACTGGACATATTTCAGTACTGAGTATGCCTACCTACACCCTGGTTTTTGCTTGAATACACAGGTGTGTTGTACCTTTGGGTAGGGGTGCAGAACTGCAAAGAGCATTTTTTATTATCATGTGAGGTTTATCTTGCTGAACATACAGGATTGCTGTGTACCTGTTAGTCTATCAAGGCAAGTAGTCTGTCTGTGTAGCTCCCACCTGTGGACATATCCAGATGGTAGCTAGAGGTTAGCCTATTATACTTTGTCTGTGCACCACACCAGTCTTTTCAGCACAGGCACATTGGCATTGTCACAGTTGGTTGTTAGCAGTACATGGCTACATCCTGTGAAATTTCTGTGCTGTACTCCTACATAAGGGCATACTTGTGGAACTCCTTCCAAAGCTATTTGCAGAGTGTGTAACAGCAGTAATGCTGATATGCCTGTGTGTTTTTGTCTCTGCCAGGCTTCAGATACTCTCAGGCATGTATTTGAACGGCCTCAGTGAAAGGTACATATACGTTAGATACATCTGCAATATATTACAGACATATTGCAGTTGAGACTTTCTTGGGAATCAGAGCATATGTATACCTACACCTTTTCTGATGTGCAAGCAGTGTCTTCTCTCACCTATTGAGATTATTCATTACATGTGATTCCACACTTGTCTGCCTAAAGTTAGTACTTTCCAGAGTGATTCAGTGGGGCAAAGCTAACATTTGTTTACAAATCAGGGACATCCCTGTAAAGCAGTCACAGTTGGGGAGTCTGGCCTCTGCCCTAATCAACTTTGCCAGTATTTATCCTGGACTGATACTGTGTGGTGTTTGTAAGGTGCTACTGTAACATTATTCCCTGCTTGGGTGGCTGGTTCTCTTTTCACATTCATGTCATGCAATTCCACAACAACTGCTGGTAAAGACCCACAGAACAGGATTTGAGTTATACCATTCCTAATTTCCATTTACATTCCCTCATTGTAATGCATGATATATTTATGTCAGCACCAAGTTATTTGCATGTCTGCTGTGGCTAAGTGGTAATTCGTGCAGTCTATTGTGCCAATGGTCTTGGGTTCGAGACGGGCAGAGGTCTTTTCTTTTGCTGCTGAGCAGAACAAGGGCCCTTCCATAGAGTGGCTAAGGCACTTTTAAGCAGTTGTAAGCAGGTTTGTGCGGGTTTGTGCAATGCTTAGAGATGCTTAGCTAAGCACACACATGCGCACACTCGCTTAAACCCATTTACTACCGCTTAAAAGTGCTTACTCCCGCTAACCCCCATGCTAATTTCTTTTAAAGAAAAGAAAATGGGGAGATAGGAAAGTGGTGAAAAAGGGGGCACAAAGAGGAACAGACAGTAGGTAAACATGTGTAAACGGGATGTGCAGGATGGGTGTAGGGGAGATCCATAGCTGCTCATTTCGTTACCAACAACAGCTGTGCATATGCAATAAATTTGGAGTGAAATTTGAAACCTTCCACCCCCTGGGAGAGGGGTGAGGACAACAAAGTATGTTGTATTGCCAATTATAATTGTCAGTTTACATGTCCAGTGGACATGTGTGCGAAATGGGCAGCTATGTATGGGGTGTAATTTTTTTGTGAGTACAGATTGCCCTTTTTTTTTTTCAGGTGAGAGTGTAAAGTGAGGTAGAGGAAGTAGGTATGTTCGGGGAGGTAGGTTGGGGAGGTAAACAGACAAGATGCATACAGGGGCAGTGTATGACACATAGGGTGGGTGAACACAATTGACAGGGATGGATGTTTGGAAATCGCAAGCCCATGAGCCCACAGATGGTAACAGTGGAACTGAGATCCCCACCCATGGGCAGTCACCACTGCACCTTCACAACCCCAAGGGTGGCTGTGCTGGGAGCTGCGTAGGATGGGCAGGCTCACCCATGAGATGCATCACTCTCGCCTGGCATAGGGGATCAGCGACTGAACGCTGGCTCTACCTACGCACCACAGCCCAGACCCTTCGAAGGGTGACATGTGGCCCTTCTCCACCCACACTTGCACGGGGGACGAGCCCCATCCCCTGCAGCACTTTCACTGAAGGTGGCACAGGACCAACGGAGGAGGGGAGCCCGGGCTGGGCACTGGACCTGCTGGTGCCAGGTGCACTCCCCAGCTGAGGAGGGACATGTGGGTCCGCTGGGACCAGCCTTCCCATACGTTCTGTGATTAGGTGTGTTTAATTACAACATAAACAACAGCATTCCAGATTAGTTGTAACAGCATGCAGTAATATTCCCTTTAACCCAACACACCAAGGTTCCAACAGTTGAACAGCAAGCATAACACATGCATATATTGAACGACAGTGGATACTCCAACAGCATGCAGGGATGTTTGGTAACAACAGGCCACCATGATTGTGGGGTTTGAACAGGGCACATGCATCAGCGTGAATGCAAATATTTATAGAACAATAGGACATATGTCCCAACAAATATTTAAGATTACACATACCCATTGAGGTGTGGAATTGCATGGTTTATGCACATACAGTAGGGTGTAGAAAAAAACTCAATTAACATCTTATAATTACTTTTACTCTACACTATATTCCTAGTGACTGCAGGTGTATATCCCCTACATGTATTATTACACTTGCCAACATGCATTAGGTTGTGTAATGGGTTTGGCTAGTTCAATATATGCCTGACCTATATCTGACATACTAACTGTCCAAGATGCAGATGTTACTGTTCCATATTCCTTGATTACATTTATATTTCTTTATCTACTTATCTGGATGTTTTCACATGACATTTTCACTTCTATTTGTACAGAACCCTGCATTTCTTGACACACACTCACATTTATGGGGAACAAATGAACATGCTACTTGTGTGCAAGATTTACTTATGCATGCCTGCCAGTAACTGACTGTTGAGGACTGTATATATGCTTCATAGCTACTAGCACTTCCATCACCCGCTTTATATGGAACTGCACAACTCTGGGTTGCCAGCACTTTTTAAAAAAGTACTATTTGTATAATGTAAGGGTACAACAACATTTCACACTAAGTGACACAGACACACTCCAGGTTTTAGACCATTATTAATGACATTACACACTTTTCCACAGGCTCACTCCTTTATTTGTTATAACGGTGCATATGGAAGACATATTCAAGACATAGTATACATTTATTAATAGGTTAGAACACTCTTTTTCAGGCTGACTCACTTATTTTATATGAAAGTACCTGCAGGGATATTATTCCGGACATATGTTACCTTTCTTAATGGGTTACTACACTCTTTTTCTGGCTCTCTGACTTTTTTATCTGACAGTACATGCAGAGGAGTTATTCAGGCCATTTATGGCTGTATTATTGGACTACAACACATTATTTCATGCTCTCTCCCCTATTTTGTATAACAATACATGCAGAATAATCACTAACCTGCCTGGTGGCACAGCCTATCTGCACAGGCTTGCTGATTCGCAGCACGGTCACCTGCAGCTGTAAAGTAAATTAAGGGATATTGAGACATACCTATCCGTTATACAGAATCAATTATCAATTCCTACATACTGCATTCCATGGCTACCTACTCAGTTGTGGGGCATCCTGCATCCCACGGGCCTCCTGTATCCATTGGTTCAGGCAGTCCTGCTTCAGTCTCTTCAGGTCTGCATGGTGGTGATGGACCTGCTCACCAGTCCGAGGAATGTCTGTGACACTGGTAAGGTCATGAGCTAACCGGTTCCAAGCCTCTGCCTTGTACACTGTCCCTTGGAACTGACCCTGCAGGAGTCTTGACTCATGACGGTGGACAAGGAGCTAAACCATGTATTTTGACTCCTCGATGCCCCAACGTTGCACTCAGAAGCATGTACCCTCTCCTGCACCAGCCATTCTACCTGCAGATGTGAGCTACAATCAGTTATGGCGAGTATTCCCACCTATGGTGGTTAAATATGCCGCATTTCCCACACTTTTTTGTGATTGGCCATATTTGAAAATTCTCGGCTGACTGCAGACCTGCTTAGTAATGGTTAATATACCATTACTAAGTATATGTATGTTAACAGTGGCTGTTTCACCTAAGTTGTCATGGCTTAGTGGTTCTGTGCTTTGATTAGGATGCACAGAGTCCTGGGTTTGAACCTTGTCATTCATTTTATTTTCATACTGTTCAGACAGGCTAGGGGGTGTGGCTGCATTTAAGCAACTTTGCTCTACGTTGCTCCAAGTTGCCCTACGGTGCGCTGGTTGGCACAGCACACACGTCCGCGCAAACACATTGTGCTGGTTAAAGTGCTATTTCACTATGGGCACCTCTATTGCGCTGGGTACAGCACTCTTAAACTTTGGGCAACTCTATTGCACTGGGTAAAGCGCTATTAAACTGTGGGCAACTCTATTGCACTGGGTAAAGCACTATTAAGCTATGGGCAACTCTATTGCACTGGGTAAAGTTCTGCTTAACTGCAAGCAATTATGTATCAGGATCCTTTAAAAATTTAATATTTTGCTCACCGATACATTGGCCATTTCACTGCTTTTTACTGATATTTTAATCATATGTGTCAGGTATTATTCCATGTACTGATTTAAAACATAAATAAGAAGGGGAGTAGTGGGGCTCGAACCGTGAATGCTTCTTCTTTGTGCGAACACTCTACCATTATGCTATTGCTATTTGGTGCTATTTGCATAAACATTCTTTCTTATGCCCTTCCATGTTGGAATTGCTAACTACAGCTAAGCAATGGGCACACCCACGCTCACACGCGCAAATACGGGCAGCTATTTCGGGAATTTAAAAAAAATAAAATTAATTTTTTACTTTTCATAACTGTGATGGGGGTTTACAATGTCAGGGAGTGTGGTGTTGGGTGCTAGGACATTTGAGCGGACTCGCTCTTGTGTGCTTTCATTTTCTTTTTACAAACCTTGCAGGGGCATGGCCGTTTAGACTGCTTTCCTACCCAGTCCATGTAAGACTTACGGTTGAGTCAGCGTGCCCTCATGAATATTCATGGCACGCTGACATCATACCATTCAATTGCAGCCTACGAGTAAGACTTATTAAGTCTTACACGGAGGATTCGTGAATCTGGGAAAGAATCTATCAGGGAGGCTAAAAACTCTCTTTAACAAGAGCCTCCTGACGGGCTTTGTCCCAGAGGAATAGAGGACTGTAACAACCATCCAGCTGCACAAGGGAGGCCATCAAATGACCCAGGGAACTACAGACCCAGAAGCTTAACCAGTCTTATATTTAAGGCCATGGATAGAATGATCATGGACCTGATCAATAATGACATAGGAAATCTCCAAACACTGGCCAGACCCAATTTGTCTTTGTCAAAGGAAGGTCTTGCCTGCTCAATCTGGTGGATATCTTCAAGAAAGTCACCAGATCTATGGATGAGGGTAAAATGGTTCTCACCACTTATCTATACCTGGCCATTGCCTTTGACACAATCCCCACTCAGGAATCATAGATAAACTTACTGAGTTAGACATAACCGCCTATATTGTCAGACAGATAGTAAACTGGCTCACTGACAGGACACATGTCTTCCAGATAGGTGGATCCACTTCTGAGAAGAAACCTCTTACAAGTGATATTCCAAAGGGCTCAGTGTTGGGACCAATTCTGTTAGGTATATACTTCTCTGAAGTGAAGGCCAATGTTGGGGGCCTCTGACTCACCAAGTTTGCCAACAGCTGCTGGGAGAAATCATTGAATCTCCAAATGATGTTGACATCCTACAAACAGACCTAAAAATGACAAATGACAGGTGCCAAAACCATTGTCTGGGACTGAATGCTAAAAAAATGCATAAATAAAATATTCCTGCAAATTATAATATCGATAGCACACCTCTAAAAGTAGACACAGTGGAGAAGGACCTAAAACACAGATAGATAGTAACCTAAACTTTGACCACCAGGTAGCTACAGTATTGAGAAAATCCTTCTGTGTGGTTCAACTTATAAGTAAAGGCATGACATCAAAATCAAAGGAAGTCTTAGTGTCATTGTACTCAGCCCAAATCAGGCGCATATTCAAGTAGAATGCTGCCTTCTGCATGTAACTAACTAGCCACTTACAGCAGTTGGAGAGGCCCTATACGATTTGCACTAGTAAATACAAAGTGCAAGACAAATATCTTATATAGACCAATTAAAGGCCCTATCCCTTTACTCTGTCTCATATTGTTTATTGAAAGGCAACATATGCCTGACCTGCAAGGCATGCTCTGATCCAGCCTTGATGAAAGTGTTACATATTTGCAAGAAAAATTATGCAAAGATTACTCATTCCATGGACCTGAACCTTATTTGTGACTCCAACAGAACTTGCTGGAGACACAGACTCTTATCCCAAAGGCTACCCCATCTATGGAATAAGCTTCCCATCTTCATAAAACAAAACCCATCCCTCACTCCATTCAAAAAGAATTTGGATAAGTGGATGGAGAATTGTAAATTCACTCCAAGGGTACTGAGCATGTCCCTTATGAACAGAGGCAGTCTATAAAATGACTCAGGGCTACAAAAACAAAAGACCCACTACCCTGATACTACCCCATTCCATATTTGGGGAATTAAGATATAATATTGTCATATCCTGGGTATTATGGAATAGGCTTGTAAAGCCTCCTGTTCCATTATTATAGGAATCAACTATGAACCTATTTTGGGTCATTGTGGTTGCTTAATGGCAGCTTGTACAATGTCATACATTTCTCTTGATATAGCAAACCTTGCTGCTGCTGCTGCTTTTAAAAAGTTTGACAGTTTTCTGGCCATCATTAAGAAACTATTACTATGATCAGTTATAGATAACTTGTAACCTATCTATAAATAACCTGCAATGATTTTTTAAAAGCAGACAGCTGCTACCTTTAAGAAAAATAGTTTAGATTGTTTACACATTACATTTACTTAATGGCAGTGTGTAAACTGTTAATTTTTTGAAGATCTGTTCTTCACCCTATACAAATTGAAACCTGTTCCTTGTATTTCCATTCACACTTCTCTGTTCCCAAGAAGGGAAGACATCCCTGATCAGTATCAGCAAGAAACTACGATCCCTCATAAAATCATCCAAGGCGAGCTTTGAAAGAAAAATTGCCAAGGACTCCAAAGATAACTACAAGGCATTCTTTAACTATGTCAAGAATCTAAGTGGCAATGCTCAGATCTGCTTTGAGTTAGTGCAGAATGGCAAAAAATACACTGAACCAACCAATATCGCCAACATCCTGGCAGACAGGTTCAGCACAAACCTCACCCCCCTCTTACCCCCATAAGGGCCCATAACCTTACCAGAAGAATGTAGAGTCCCTGAAATCACAGACACTCAGGTTAAAACAGCCCTCTCCAAAGCCAAAAACACAGCATTAATGGGACCGGACGGTGTCCCAGGCTATGTCCTACACAAGTTCAAAGACGAACTAACCCCTCACTTAAGCACACTGTTCAAACCCAGCCTCTCCACAGGCTACATACCCATAGAGTGGTGCACAGCAATGGTTATTCCGCTCCACAAAGGTGGAGCCACAACAGGCTCCGGAAACTATCGCTCTATAAGCTTGACTAGCTTGATCTGCAAGGCTATGGAGCGCATCATCATGGAACTCATTAACAGAGACAATGAGAACCTCCAACACTGGACCCTACCCAGTTTAGCTTTGTTAAGGACAGATCTTGCCTTCTAAACCTGGTGGACTTATTTTAGACAGTTACCAAGGCTATAGATGAGGGAAAGGTGGTACACCTACCTAGACCTCGCTAAGGCCTTCAACATCATTCCCCATTCTGGTATTATAGACAAGCTCACCAGCCTGAACATAAACCTCTATGTCACAAGATGGGTTGCCAACTGGCTCATGGACAGAACCCACATGGTGAGAGTTGTGGGAGCTAGGTCCAACTCTAAATCGGTTACAAGTGGCATTCCCCAGGTCTCAGTCCTAGGACCCCTACTGTTCGGCATATACTTCTCAGAGGTACAGGCAATCACAGGAGGACTAAGGCTGACCAAATTCGCAGATGACTGCAAACTAGGGGCTATAATTGACTCTCAGGCTGACACAGACATCCTCCAAAAGGGTCTCACTGAGATGGATACCTGGTGTCAAAATCATGGCCTCAAGCTAAATGCCAAAAAGTGCATAGTCATCCCCTTTGGAAAAAACAAAGTACCCACAAACTACCATATAGGTGGTAGCCTCCTAAATACGGAAGACGTAATAAGGGATCTGGGGACCCAAGTAGATAGCAATCTCATCTTTGATAATCACATTGCCAAAGTGGTTAGAAAATCCTTATCTGTGGCCCACCTAATCACAAAAGGGTTCGCATCCAGATCAAAAGAGGTCATTGTGCCCCTCTACTCATCACTCATCAGACCCATCATAGAGTACAACACCCCATTAGGGATGTATCTTACAAGACACCTGCAACAGCTGGAAAGACCACAGAAGTACCTCACCAAGAGGATCAATGGCCTCAAACAGATGCCCTATGCAGCTCGACTGAAGAAACTCCAGTTGTACTCGGTTGCATGCCGCCTACTTAGAGGTGATCTCTGCCTGACATACAAGGCCATGTCCAACCCAGAATTGATGGACATGTTCCACCTAAAGTAAACCTTATCAGCTCGGGCCACATGATCTAGGGATCTAAACCTCACCGCAACAATAAATTGGACGTGCTGGAGGGATAGATTCCTGTCCCAGAGACTTCCCATGCTTTGGAACAAGATCCCAATCTACATTAGGCAGAGCTCCTCACTAACACTCTTAAAAGGAAGCCTTGACAAGTGGATGGGAAACAGAAAGTTTACCTCAGGGATCACTTCAGTGGCCCTGCTGGACAGAGGCACAGGGAACTAATCTAAGGGGGCGGCGAAAGCCAACACATTCTGGCTAGGCTTATAAATGCCTTCGGGCAGATAGCCTAGTACCCACCTATGAACCTATGAACACCACTTTTCCTACAACAACAATTACTTTATATCACATCTGGTCTGTCACAGAAAATAATCCTATGCTGGTTCAATCAGCTGTTCTGTAGTTACTTATTATTTTTCAGAGCAGAAACCCACTGTTGTAGATGAAATGTTTAATAATGACACACTAAGACATGAACATTCTAATATTTTGGAAACCTGCATAGCGCAGAATGGAAATGATATGTGTTTCGGTTGTTAGTCATCAACCACTACAATATGTGCAAGAAAGAAAAGCTAAAATATGAAACTGCATAGTTATAGAAACATACAGGACACCATTTGCCTTGTAAAAGTCATGCATTGTTAGAGAATGTCCTACTGTCTGTGCAACAGAAACACCTAAGGAGATTCATTATACACTACAAGTCTGAAGCTTTCAGAATTCACAGCCTAGACAGGCATTATGTTTTTTAACATAAACAGGCCTCTTAATATCAAAAATGTTTCAATAATATTATAGTTTCTCTAGAGTGTAAGCACAGTTTATTGAAGATCACAGGTCAAAAAATATCTTATGATATTCATTGTTAAAAGAAATATATTCTGATATATTGTGATGCAGTTAGAGTGCTATGGGTAATATATTTTCCACAAATATGATTTACTACAGTATTACTGATTTATTTATTTTACTTCAGAACCTGAAATATTTTTGGTTCCAGTGATGTCTGTCACAAATAACTTCTAGTAGGTTCCATTGGACAACAGACATCTGACAATCATAAAAATGAGCTACACTCATGTAATTCAGCCAAAGTTTTGAAGATGGACATTAAATCACTTATATGAAAGAAAGTGAACACATCTCAGCCAGTCTGTGTGTGATCAGATTCACAATGAAATTCATAAATCTTGATTATTGTCTGTCACAGCTGATTAGAAACCCATGCTTTTGATAGGAGTACAGCTCTCATTTGCAAGGAAATATAAAAAATTTCTGATTGAGTGCATAATTTGAGAGATATATATAGCACTCCATCTAGTTTAACAATAGATCTGTCATTGTTCATGAAAATGCCTCAGTGTCTCAGGCATTTGAATTTATTGTTTAGAATCTACATTTCTGATGATGCGATCACAATAAAATGTCTTGACAGTTCTGTTTTCCCTTACCCTGTCTAGCAAACGGATCATTTCTTCTATATGTCTGCAGTTTTCAGCAAAAGAGCTTAGATATCAAGTAAACCATTTCTTGTCAGTACATTTGACATTTGAACAGTGGAAGTGGTGCATTGTATGGAATTTATAGGCTGTGCATATTTTCCAGCATGAAATAAAGTATTGTTTTCTTTTACATTTGAAAGTTAATGGAGTGTTTGAATATGTAAATGCTATCACTATAATATGATTGTGCTGTATATTGCATCTCACCATGCTTTCCTTGACAAAAGATGGTAGCATGCTTAACTTTCGAAGCTCCTAACACGTCATTAACCATGGTATGCCTGCCCGCTTATCCTGTCATAGAGTAACTACTTAAAAGGCTGTGCTGTTTCCCCATTGATAATGGAAACTTGAAATGTGGGGATTTTAAATGGCTGTTGAAAAGTCAGTACATTAGAATGGTAGCATTTTAGAAAACACCAAACTATGTGCAGTTTTGCATAGGCTGCCCAAGTTTTGACATTTTTATGATGCAAAACAGAGGTTGTGTCTAGAGCTTAGGAAAACTATCGGCAATGTTTTTCCACTCAAAGGTTATAGAAGTCATACACGGTGCTGGTGACCTATTTTACTCAGTAATGACTGCAATATCTGCCCTATGTCCCACATATTTCTGAAACTGGTATATTGAATTTCCTGGGACTCATGTTCTAACATATCCATAGCAAGGTCATCTAGTGCCCTGGGCATTTCGCAGACCGGACCAACAAAATGCCTTTTACTCTGAACTATAACTGCAGAAAACTGTTTTTTTTTACATTTATTAACACACTGAGCTTCACAAATGTAATGTTGGCATTAATTAAAGAAGCTGTAATATCACCTGCAGCTTCTCATATTGCAGGATTCTACTACCCCTTTCTTCCATGCATATCATTAATATTTATGATTAAGTTGTACTTGTCATGGGACACTCTCATAATCAAACATTTAAACTTTCTGGAAGGGATTATATTGTTTTTATCCCTCTTATCCTCATATTCCAGCACTTTAACTACCAATGACTTGCACATCCCTCCAATACAATGACATTTTATTATACCGTGCACATTTCTAAATATGTTGTAAAGCTAGATGGACTTTTTTATTTTATTTTAAAGTTCAGATTAAAAACGAAGACAATCATTTTGACCAACAAGATTGCTGACAATAGTTGACAGAAACGATTGCTTTCTCTATCAAACTTCAAACAGAACAAAATATATTTTTCTGTAAGAATGGTAAATTAAACACCCATGGTACGGACAGGGAATGTCTAACATAACAAAGCAAGAATTCAGTACATTAGTAAATTAACCTCAGTCTATCATTTTATTAAAGCTTTTATCTTGGATGCAGAATTGAAAGATGCTTGAGTGTGTACTTTCAAGATGCATTATGTTGTGCTACAGTATATCCTTTTATGTTTGTTAAATAGTAATCTTATGTCTCACTTTGAATGAGGATTTATAGCCTAAAATATTTCAGCAACTACTGATATTGAATTAGAACTTCTTTAATCAATTAAAAGGCTGTATCTAATGTAGTACTTGTAATTTGCATTTCATTATCAGTGAATAGGGAATGTCAGCAATCACAAATCTGTTAATCAAATAAACATTGCCTGCTATGAATCAAAGTGAGCTTTTATTATAGAAATATCCTTAAGTGTGTACATGCCAATTAACCCACAATGCAGATCTGAAAACTTGTTTGTTGCTTCATTATTGTTTCTCAGCCTTTTAGCTAAGATCAAGTATAGTATCTGTAGTACTGTGCAAATAAAATTCTAGCACTAAACGTAGATATTGATTAGGTCATTACATCCAACCATCACTAAGAACACAAACCACTGTATAACTGAACACAGCTGGGCTTAACTGCTTTGATTCATAACTGCATTGATTCAATATCAGTGCATGTTTGGTAAATTAATTTTATACTGAAGATTGTTTGTGCACATTAATGTGCATTTCCAGTTAACTGACTCGCACTTTGTGTACTTGATATGGACAGATGGCCAATAGATTAAAAACCAACAAAGATTAATAGGACTTCCTTGGCTGAGGAATGCAATGTGACTTTGCTTTAACCCTTTCCTAATGCACAGCATCTTGTTGCTATTTACTTTATATTTAAATTCTGAGTTTAGAACTGTAGGGCAGGAATACTAAAGAATGAAAACAACGAATATTCCTCTAAATGATTAATTGACTCTTTTTGCCATTAAAGTAGATTTTGAACTGGTACCCAGCAGAGAATTATGAAATGCTTACCTCGCTGCTTCTAAAGCAATATAGCACAGGAAAATAGCTGTGAGAAATTGTTTATTTGTGAAGCTTTTACAGATGAGATTAGATGCCTTTGATCTGAAAAAAAAATCTCAGCAACAGCCTTATTTGGAGAAATTGTTCCTTGCAGTATTTATAGTGTTTTTATTTAGGTTGTTTGAGTTTTCATTTATTTTCAGGCTGCATTTCATTTTTATTATGCATTATTTATCTTCTCTGTCTATGGCATGTTGCCTTCAAAATGGAAATTTTACAGCAGTGTGCTAAATACTAAGGTACAATTATTTTTATAATAAAAGTGATGCATTTAAAAGATTCATGTTCATTCTATGAATAGCATGTTCACTTGATGAATAGCATTCCTCCAATTGTTAAAAGTATGAAGTGGTTATGCTAAAAATCACTTTCAGACTAAATCAAAAAACTTTGTGTTTTTATGTGTTTAGGGGCAGCCCCCGTGCACTTCCTTCATGCAGGAGAAATCCCTACCACACTCTCATAAAGTGTATGTACTTACTCCACAGTCACACAACATCGTAAAAACATTCAAAAATCATAGTTCACAGAAAATGTTCAGTGTAACCATTTCACACTATTGGCATTTGCACAAACTACCATTGGATAGTTATTTTGTTTCCCATTCAATGATTTGTGCAGTAAGCTTACATACTTATTTTCATTTTATAGAAGTATGGACAGCTATGTGAAGAAATGAGTGGCAAAATATTGCAATATCTAGAAATTGCTTCTATTGATTAAAGTTATAGTAAGTAAAAGTCAGAAAACATCCTACCCTTACTTCTAGAATGAATAGCCTGATATTTGCAAAGTATGCCATCTCAGGAGTAAGTGGCTTTCTTAAAAGATAGGTGCAATTTCACAATCCATATATTGATATGGTGTGTACTGAGGTGATTACATACAGGTCTGTGAATGACATACCAGGTATAGACAGTAGAAATGATGCACCAGGACAGACTACATTACCCAAGTTATAACTTGACTGAACATAAGGACACATAGAAGTGACAAACCTTCCTGAGATACCACCTTACAGTACATGGGCATCAAGGTCTAGACCTATGTGTTAGCCAACTGACAGGATACTCTCAAGCATTCCACATTGTTAACCACACACCAGTATAACTGCACAAGTGAGTAATGGGATAATTCTGATGCCAACATAAAACACAGGAATGTACATCAACAGCAACTACATCTAATTGTGTACATTGCTATACACATCAGAAGAAAAGTGTGTCCTGTATACTGGTCCCCAGTAGCTGGTGTTTTCCCATGTCCTTCTCTTGTCAGTGCATGGTTGCAGTAGTGGGTGATGTGCTCATCCTAACAAATGTAAGCTTCCACCTGACACAGTGGAGGAGGCAACCCCACTAGTCCATATGCTGACAGAATGTGACTAGGTACAGGCCCTAGTTTATGTGGAGGGCTGAAGAGTGGTCTTGACAAATCATCTCTGGGAATCAGACACCAATGGGGTAGGCTGTTGACCATGAAAAGCAGATGGCTGCTACTTAATTGTGGCAAGGATGTTATGATCCTACTGTTGGTCATGGAGCCCTGCTACCATCCTTTGACATAATGCCCTGTGGCATTAGGTAGGTGCCAAGCATCTTGCCACAGCTCTGCTGTGAACTGATGAACACTATGCTTCCTCACATGTGTACCCACTAGACTATCCTCTAACAAAGATCAAATCAAGTACTTTTCAATGTGGGATCCTTGAGTGTATTTGAACCTATTTAAGCAAAGGTTGTTGAACAATGAAGAATTAACAAAGTGCTTTAAAGTGTAATCCTGAATTCATATTAGCAATGCTTCATTTGTGAAAATAAATTCATGGTATAACTGTGCTTCTTGCCATATTTCTAGCATAATATTTCAGCATCTATTGTAAGGGCATGCCATATGTACATGCAGGTGTGAGTGTTTCACATGTTGCTCAAAATATGGCAGAATTTAGGAGTTTTGAAATATTCTTCTACCGGGATGTAAAGTATACTCTTGTTATGTGGGGTAGTGAACTGGTTATGAGCGTCTTAACCACAATCTGGGACACAATGCTTACAGGCATAAAATAAACACATCAAGAAAACACAGCAGTGACAAGCACAAAGGGATATTTTTAGTTCAGCTTAATATAATTGTCTTCACTCAAAAATAATAAACAGGTGATAACTTCAGCATGCATTTATATATCTGCTATATGGATTAATGTATACTCCACATAAGCAGTTTCACAAAAAGCAAACAAACAACAAGTAATAGCAGACTTAGGCAGATGAGTCTGAAAATTAATTACAGAGTAAAACAGTTACATCAAGCAGTGGTTACAGCAAAATTTCATCTGTGGTAGATGATGGAGGGTAAGGTTACAAAGAGACGGTAATACAAACAGTAAAACTTAAATGAAAGAAAGCAAAGTAGAAGGTTGTCAAGTTCTGAAATTACTACATGGAACCAAGATTGGAAAATCGAGCTCGGAGTTGTCAGTCCAGATGGACAAGATTATAAAATCTGTGAACATTGACCGATTGACAATGAGACAGAGGTGAAAACAAAATGGGGGTTTGGCTGCATGGAAAGACTGATCCAAAGAAGCTGAATTGGGAGGGAACCTGATCATATAAAAACACATTATTTAAAACTATAGTGCCACTTGGGAGATCTGGAGAGGGCCAGCAGCATTATACTATGTTGTCACGTGTTATGGATCACTTATATATATATGTATATATATATATGTATATATATATATATATATATATATATATATATATATATATACATATATATATATATATATATATATATATATATATATATATATATATATATATATATATATATATGTTTATCTGCATGCATGTGTGAGTGTCACATATACATATACATATACATATACATATACATATACATATACATATACATATACATATATCAAACCCACCTCCGTAAACAGCACAATTAACAAAAAACTGAAGGTTATGCTACTCAACGCCAGGAGTTTAAATCTCAAAATGCACGCGTTCAAAGCATTCCTCACTATGGAGAATGTCGACATCTGTGCAGTAACTGAAACCTGGTTCAAGGCTTCAGAGAGCACCCCAGCACTACCAGGCTGCAACTCATACCACACGTTTCAGCCACAGCACATGGACCAAAACACAAAAGGAGGGGGTGTATCCATATTCATCAAGGATACTCATCTACATAAAGTTTTTGTCTATTCCTTCTAGCATGTCGAGGGATCAGTTGCTAGTGTCCTCTCCTGCTCAGCTGGTGAATCTGGGAATATTGAGGCAATGTTCCAATTGCCTCATGTACACAGACAACCCTCTCCTTCTCCCACAAAACACAAATACATGCGAGAGATGCAACTATATAGCCAAACTGGAGGCTGAGCTCTCTCAACATAGGACTGGCAAGACCAGGCAGGAGGAGAAGGTAACCACACACACCACAAACCCAGTCTCACATAGCACTATCATAACTTCAAATCATACACATAAACACACAAAGACATACTCGGAGGCTCTGATCAAAAATCTACCAAAACAGCTGAGGCCACCAAAGCAGACACCCAAACAACTGCCACCACAGGGCACAGCACATGCAACACATAGACCACAGAGTCAGTGTGCCAAACAGTCACAGCCCTTAAGGCCAAACACAATGCCTGACACACTCGTCATCATAGGTGACTCCATAGTCAGACACACTGACGTCCTGCTCACCAGATTGAGTAAGAAGAAGGTCACAGTAAGCTGCCTATCGGGCGCTAGAATCCACCACATAATGCAAGCACTCAGGTCACTCAACTGCAGGTACAAGTATGACTCAGTCATTGTCCATGCTGGTGTGAACGACCTGAGACGTACCTCCATGGACTACATGAAAAGAGACATAGAGGAGCTCTCTGATTATGTAACCCAGGCAGGTATGACCCTGATCTTGAGCAGTATCCCACCTTCACCAAGAATGATGCCACAATACAAAGACAAGATGATCAGCTTTAATAATTGGCTTAAACTATGGTGTCATTCAAAGGGGATCCAATGTCTGTCTGCCTGGGATGACATGCTGGACAAGCCACGCTGCTTCGCAAGGGACGGCTTGCACCTGTCATCCCTGGGCTTCCGGATTTTGGCAAAGGCTTTTGCCACCCCCATAGTGCCTTTTTTAGGCAAGGCTCAAATTCTAAACCTACCACCCTAGAACACAAAAAAGGAAAAAAACTAAGGGTAATGCTGCTCAATGCCAGAAGTCTCAACCTCAAGATGCACGCACTCGAAGCCCTTCTCAGTATGGAGAACATCGATGTCTGTGCTGTGACTGAAACCTGGTTCAAGGCTCCTGAGAGCACCCCGGCACTATCAGGTTTTACCTCATATCATGTGTTCCGGCCCCAAAATCCGGACAACACCAAGAAAGGAGGGGGGGTGTCCATATTCATCAAGGACACCCTCACCTCAAGGTTGGTGGCAACGCACGATGCATCGGAGACCATCCAGGTACAATTAACCGTAGGCAAGACTGCTCTGCAATTTGTAGCATGTTACAGGCCACCCTCTCAAATTCAGGAACCTCACACAGCTTTCCTGAAAACACTGGAGGGAATAAATGTATCTCCAAACACCATCATACTGGGTGATTTCAACTATCCAAATATAGACTGGTAAATCCAATAAGTCAAGACAAACTAAGAACCACAAAAAACGGAAGCCAAAAAGTCCCACAAGCACGAAAGACTTAACGCAGGTTTATTTTTAAAATTAGTTAGCTGCCGCTTCTCTGCACCAAGAAGCTTCCTCAGAGTCAAAATGCTTAAAAAGGCGCCAACTCTTACAAAGCATTTAAATAGATACATAACACGCATTTTACATCACTTCCTTAAGGGAGTGAAATCTACAGCTGATAGGAAGTTAATTAATTAAAGCACCAGTTGGTAAACTTACAGTCAGTGCATCTGTCAAGTATCCCATAACATTACAAAAACACACAGAAAGCTTCTAGTTCTTACTTAGAAGTCATCAGTACATGAACATTTGCAAACTGTAAAAAATATATTACATCTAATTATATCATCTGATTATGTCAGATTAGATATATATGTTAAAGTCAAGTATTTCACAACATATGCTCCTACTATAAAGTGGAAAAGTGTAAAAGATAAAAAATACACATAAAAATATCATAAAGTAAAATAAAAATAAAAATAAAAATAAAAATAAATTGCCCGTTCAATAGGGCAAAGCTGCCAAAGTTGTCAAAGCAGTTATGACTAACTAGATCAATGTCACACTCTTACCCAGAATGCAAGATTGGCTATGCATAAAAGTGCGTATGTAAGTATGTGCATAACCAAATGTGCATAAGTGTATAAATGAGAATGATTACCATATGTTAAAAGTGCCTAAATAAGTCGCTAAATAAAACAGACAATTAACTTCTGAGGTAGGCCTTATATTTTAATACTGGAGAGATATTACAACTCTCATTTAAACCTGGGGAATTGAAGGCGTCCAACCTAAGCTGCCATTCCAATTCCCGGTTTTCCAACAGTAATGAAATAGGTCCACCCCGAATAGTATATCTAAGGTTGTCAATACCCATAAATGAAAAACTATGTCCCGGGTTTTTCATTACATGCTTGGCTAGGACGTTTTCAATTTTATTGTTTTTTATCGAGTAACAATGCTGGTATATACGCTCTCTTAGTTTTCTGTCAGTTTTTCCGACATAAAAACTGGGGCAGCAAACACAGAAAGCTATATAAATGACTGACTTGGTATCACAATTTATTTTTGATTTAATATTGTATTTCATCCCCCTAATACAAAATGTGTTGCCTGTGCGAATGGTTTTACACCAGTTACAAGACCCACAAGCAAAAGAACCTGTCAGTCTGCTGAACTGGTTTTGTCCAGTTTCCTTTTGTAGTAATTCCTTAATGTTAGTTCCCCTTTTATAAACTATTCGGGGCCTTGGACCCAGTCTCTCAACCAAAAAAGAGTTATTATGGATGAAATACCAATTTTTATGGATAATCCCTGAAATTTGCTTGGAATTGCTGGTAAACATAGTAATGAAACTCAGGGAGATAGGAACCATACTATTCTTTGTTTCCATGGTAACTGAAACATCAGGGTTGATCGTGTCAGTGTTTGCATAAAAAGTTGCTGGAACATCCGCACAAAGCAGCGGTCTATAAAAACCAGTGCTTTTCTTGAGTGCCACCTCTTCAGTAAGCCCATCAATCAGCCTCCTAGGGTAATCTCTGTTTATGAACATGTCCCCTAGCAAAGTACACTCAGCCAAAAAATCAGTTAAATCACTACACATTTTAACAGCTCTCACTAATTGTCCTTTGACAATTGCCCTCTTCTGCTTGTAAGGGTGAGAGCTGGAATAGTGAAGGAATGAGTTGACATATGTGTCCTTTCTAAAAATCTTTGACTTAAACTTGGAATTCCCTCTATCCTTAATCAGTTTGACGTCCAAGTATTCAATTTCTTCACTAGAAAAATGGTATGTGAATTTAAGAAAATTGGTTGTGTGATTGATATATTCTATAAATTCTTGTGCAGTTTTTTTGGTCCCCTTTGAACAAGATAAAAACATTGTCTAGAAAACGGGTGTAGTGGCAAATATATTGCTTCCAGTAGTTGTTATCCAAAATGTAACACTTCTCCCAGTGGGCCATAACCATATTGGCCACACTGGCTCCACAAGGGGAGCCCATAGCTACCCCTTGTTTTTGAACATAGTAATCCTTTTTAAACAGAAAAAAATTCGAAGAAAGTACAATATCCAGAAGTTCTGAAATGTTATCAATTTCAGTCTTTGGAGCTTTTAACTCAACTAAGAGAAGCTCTATCCTTTCTAATGCTTCCTGGTGTGGTATCGAGGTATACAAATCAGCAACATCAATGGTAAGAAAGTTGTAAGAATCATCATAACTGATGTTATTGATATTTGCCAAAAAAGTCCAAGAATCTTTACAGATACTGGAAATGTGCTTTATGTACTTAGAAAGCAAAAAATCAATATATTTTGAGCATGGGTATGTTATAGAACTTCTCCCATCAACCAAGGCCCTCAGTGGTGGGTCCTTATAGTTTTTATGGACCTTAGGTATTCCAAACATCACTGGGACCCTTGGTTGTGGGATGTCTATGTATTTATATGTATCCATGTCTAACCTACCATTGATGAATAAATCTCTGAAGTAACCTCTTATTCTATTACAACACCCATTCATAGCGTTAAGAGATGCAATTTCATAAGCGGGGGAGTCTAGAACGTACAACATTCTTTGTATGTAATCAGCCCTTTCAAAAATGGCCAAACCTCCCCCCTTATCTGGTTTAACAACTCTAACTGCAGATTCTCGCAAGTGGTTAAGTGCTTGGACCTGTTCTTTAGTAATATTAAATACATTACATTTTGAATTACAAGGTCCGTTCATGTATCTGATATCTAACTCGCATGCGTTTTCAAACATTCTTAACGCTACATGGATTGGGGGGTTGAAAATACTAGATAGTTTCAACCCAGTATTGACATTGTCAGTCGTATCATTGAATAATAACTTTAAGTTAAGCTTTCGCACATAACATTTCAGTTCAATCAGTAATTTTGCCACATCACAATGCCTAGTAGGGACAAACGTGTTACCTAGTGCTAACAGTTCAATCAGTTCAGGTACAAGTTCCAAAGTAGAAAAATTGTAGATGGTAAAGTCTCCCTTTGAATTGTAAAGTATACTGGGAAATTCAGTACCAGTAAAGCCAGTCTGGGAGTCAATTATCTGTTCCAGTTCTTGCCCCTGCTTCCCTGTTGTTGATTGTTGCGGTTCCCTAAAAAACTTTTGTGTGATGGTTTAGGAACCGCGTTGTTAGCACTGTCACTACCCGAGGCTCTGTTCACAGCCTCTTGTTGCCCTTGTTTGTTACGATTCCTATTACTCCTTCTAGGGCCGTTTTCATTCCCTCCATTAGAACAGTCATTGTTGTCTATAAACTGTTCAATTCCACCTTCATTACTATCGTGCTTGTTTTCCGAAGGACTATTAGTCTCTCCTTGTTTTACCAACAGTTTCGGGTAGGCTTTATTATGTTGGTAAGTGGCCCTATCCCAAAACAATTTTTTTGACTTGTTGGTCTTCAACTTGATCATAAAGGAATCTATACTCGAAAAAATACGAGTATAGTCAAATTTAAATCTAATAAAATTATTATTGATCTTGATCTCCCTATCTGATGAACTAATTTCTTGTATAAGTTGATCAATGTGGAGAGAATAGTGTTTGATGATTAGTTCAATAAGTTGTGCACCTTGTTGTTGGAAAAGTGTTTGTAACTCCACTAAAAAAGCAGTCCCTGGTATCAAATTAGAAGGAGAGAAATTATTCCTCAGACCTTTTGGGACTATGTTCTCATTAAGGCACTGCTTGAAGTAAGCTACTTCAAGCTGAAGTTTCCTTAGTTTTAAAGTCTTATTGTCAAGTACTTTTAGTCTCTCATTAATGTCAACAATGCCTCCACAAGCTGAATCAGTAACTAACACCGACGAGTCATCCACAGATGGCTTTAAAAAAGTCACCTGTGTTTTTTATCCATTCGGACAATGATGGCGCGCCCATAAGTGCATTCTCCTGGTTGCTGACATCCATTGTGGTATTCGGCACGATAAAGCTTACATCTTTCTGCGTGTTTTGAGTTGGGCAAGAGCGTACAGGCTGAGCCGCTGGCAAGGAACACATACCTGTGTTTCCTGAACGCTCATAAGTTGTTCTGTTCGCGTTAGCGTTGGAATCCTCTCCTAAGACATGAAAGTTCCTTTTTTCAATCAGATCGAGCCGTGAGTTGAGGGAATCCAGTCTCTGGGACACGGCTAGTAATAGAACGGACATGTAACAATTCCAAGCAAATTTCAGGGATTATCCATAAAAATTGGTATTTCATCCATAATAACTCTTTTTTGGTTGAGAGACTGGGTCCAAGGCCCTGAATAGTTTATAAAAGGGGAACTAACATTAAGGAATTACTACAAAAGGAAACTGGACAAAACCAGTTCAGCAGACTGACAGGTTCTTTTGCTTGTGGGTCTTGTAACTGGTGTAAAACCATTCGCACAGGCAACACATTTTGTATTAGGGGGATGAAATACAATATTAAATCAAAAATAAATTGTGATACCAAGTCAGTCATTTATATAGCTTTCTGTGTTTGCTGCCCCAGTTTTTATGTCGGAAAAACCGACAGAAAACTAAGAGAGCGTATATACCAGCATTGTTACTCGATAAAAAACAATAAAATTGAAAACGCCCTAGCCAAGCATGTAATGAAAAACCCGGGACATAGTTTTTCATTTATGGGTATTGACAACCTTAGATATACTATTAGGGGTGGACCTATTTCATTACTGTTGGAAAACCGGGAATTGGAATGGCAGCTTAGGTTGGACGCCTTCAATTCCCCAGGTTTAAATGAGAGTTGTAATATCTCTCCAGTATTAAAATATAAGGCCTACCTCAGAAGTTAATTGTCTGTTTTATTTAGCGAATTATTTAGGCACTTTTAACATATGGTAATCATTCCCATTTACACACTTATGCACATTTGGTTATGCACATACTTACATACGCACTTTTATGCATAGCCAATCTTGCATTCTGGGTAGGAGTGTGACATTGATCTAGTCAGTCATAACTGCTTTGACAACTTTGGCAGCTTTGCCCTATTGAAGGGGCAATTTATTTTTATTTTTATTTTTATTTTTATTTTTATTTTACTTTATGATATTTTTATGTGTATTTTTTATCTTTTACACTTTTCCACTTTATAGTAGGAGCATATGTTGTGAAATACTTGACTTTAACATATATATCTAATCTGACATAATCAGATGATATAATTAGATGTAATATATTTTTTACAGTTTGTAAATGTTCATGTACTGATGACTTCTAAGTAAGAACTAGAAGCTTTCTGTGTGTTTTTGTAATGTTATGGGATACTTGATAGATGCACTGACTGTAAGTTTACCAACTGGTGCTTTAATTAATTAACTTCCTATCAGCTGTAGATTTCACTCCCTTAAGGAAGTGATGTAAAATGTGTGTTATGTATCTATTTAAATGCTTTGTAAGAGTTGGCGCCTTTTTAAGCATTTTGACTCTGAGGAAGCTTCTTGGTGCAGAGAAGCGAAAACGCTAACTAAATATAGACTGGGATCACTACTCAAGCCCCAACACTCTAGCCCAAAGGTTCCTAAAGTTCATAAACTCAAATGCCATACAACAACTAGTCACCATCCCACCAAGAGGAGAAAACATACCAGATCTCATCATCACGAATATGGGGTCACAATGTTCAACACCAGAGGTATACCCCTCATTGGTGAGATCAGATCATAAACTAATCTCACTGGAAGTCCACATCCCGCCCCCACCCCAGATAAAAAAGACCACAGTGAAGAACTTCTCAAAAGCCAACTTCACACTTCTAAAGACTGGTGTGGTCTCTTTCAAGGCTCCCGAGTCAGCGGAAACCATTACACACACCGCTGAATCACTTACAAATGCCTTCTACCAGCACCTCCAGGACTGCATGGATCAGGCAATCCCAAACAAAACAAAGACTTTTTGTACCAAAGGCAAGCGTCCAGTCTGGTGGACCCCAGCCATAAACAAGCTCTACAACAAAAGGAAGAAGCTACTACAAGATAGAGCAAAATCCGTAAAAGGGAAGACACCCTTGATCATTATAAGTAAAAAACTAAGATCTCTCATAAAATCATCCAAGGCAAATTTTGAGAGAAAAATCGCTAAGGACTCAAAAGACAATCATAAGGCCTTTTTTAGCTATGTTAGAAACCTGGGAGGAAGCTCCCAGATATGCTCAGAACTAGTTCAAAATGATGTAAAAATCACTGAACCTACAGACATTGCCAACATACTGGCTGACAGGTTCAGTGCAAATCCCGCCCCCCAAAAGGAGAGATATCTATACCAGAGGATTGTAGCCCCCCCAAACATCTCAAATGCTCAGGTGAGAACAGCTCTCTCCAAGGCGAAAAACACAGCATCCATGGGGCCAGATGGTGTCCCCGGTTGTGTGCTCCACAAACTCAATGAGGAATTAAACCCGCAGTTAAGGCAGCTGTTTAATCTTAGCCTCACCTCAGGATACGTACCCAAGGAGTGGCGTACGGCAACGGTGGTCCCACTTCACAAAGGAGGTGCCTCCACCGACCCCGGAAACTACCGTCCCATCAGCTTGACAAGCCTGGTCTGCAAAGCTATGGAGAGGATCATAATGGAACTCATAAATAAAGACATAGGGGACTTGCAGACATTGGATCCAACCCAGTTTGGCTTTGTCAAGGGCAGATCATGCCTGTTAAACTTGGTTGACTTTTTTGAAACAGTCACCAAGGCCATTGATGAGGGCAAGGCAGTCCACACAGCCTACCTTGACCTGGCAAAGGCTTTTGACACAATACCCCACTCGGGTATCATTGAAAAACCCACCAGCTTAAATGTAAACACATACGTCACAAGATGGGTTGCAAACTGGCTAAGTGACAGAACCCACAGGGTCAGAGTTGCTAGCGCCATGTCAGACTCCCAGCCTGTCACAAGTGGTGTCCCACAGGGCTCAGTCCTGGGCCCACTCTTGTTCGGCATCTACTTTTCAGAAGTACAAGCAAACACAGAAGGATTATGGCTGACAAAGTTTGCAGATGACTGCAAACTGGGCACCATAGTTGAAAACCCATCTGACACAGATATCCTTCAGAAGGGTCTCATAGAAACGGATAACTGGTGCCAGAGCCATGGCCTAAAGTTAAATGCCAAAAAATGCATAGTCATACCCTTCGGGAAAAACAAGGTTACCCCTAGTTACCATATAGGTGGCAATCCACTAAGCACAGAAGAGGTTATCAGGGATCTGGGGACCCAGGTTGACAGTAACCTTTCGTTTGACACTCACGTTGCCAAAGTAGTTAGGAAGACCTTCTACATTGCCCACCTGATCATGAAGGGATTCACATCTAGATCAAGGGAGGTCATCGTTCCCCTGTACTCATCACTCATCAGACCAATGATTGAGTACAATGCCCCATTCAGAATGTATCTGACCCGACACCTGCAGCAATTGGAAAGGCCCCAAAAATTCCTCACCAAAAGGATAAAGGGTCTCAAAAATATGTCTTATGCTGCCCGACTGAAGGAACTCCAGCTCTATTCAGTCGCCATCTGCTCAGAGGTGACCTGTGCCTGACATACAAGGCCATGTCCAACCCGGAATTAATGAACATGCTTCACCTCAAAAAATCTAAATCCATCAGAACTACAAGGGTAAGAGACTTAAACCTTAACACGGCTATTAATAGGATGTGCTGGAGGGACAGATTCATCACCCAGAGACTCCCTATGCTGTGGAACAAAATCCCGGTACATGTGAGGCAGAGCACCTCGCTGGCTTTGTTCAAGAGAAATCTTAACCAATGAATGGGAGATCGCAGGTATACCCCAGGGATAACCTCAGTGTCACTGCTTGACAGAGGCACAGCAAAATAATGGGCATAGTATCCTCCAAAATAAAGGGGTGGTGAAAGCCACAAAACTCTGGGCTAGGCTTATAAATGCCCTAGGGCAGATAGCTTAGTATGAACCTATGAACCTATGAACCTACACCTCCAGGTTAGTGGCACAGCATGATACCTCTGAGATTATCCATGTGCAACTAACATTGGGCAAATCTGCAATGCAAATTGTGGTCTGCTACAGATCACCCTCCATGACCCAGGACCACCACTCCACCTTTCTTGAGACACTGGAAAACATGAAGGTCCTACCAAACACCCTGATATTGGGTGATTTCAATTACCATACCTTTCACTGGGAAAACTACTCGCGTACAAATGTCCAGGCCCAATGCTTCATGGAAGTCATCAACTCAAACGCCCTGGATCAGCTGGTAAACTCCCCTACCAGAGGTGAAAACATATTGGACCTGGTCATTACCAACATGGGCGACAGGTGTTCCACACGAGAGGTCAACCCGTCACTGGTTAGATCAGACCATAAACTAATCACTCTGGATGTCCACACCCCACCACCACCCCCAACTAAGGAAACCACAGTAATAAACTTTTCTAAGTGTAACAGGTACAAGCATGCAAAATCTGAAGGTAATGCTACTCAATGCTAGAAGTCTAAACCTCAAAATGCACTCTCTTGAGGCACTCCTAAAAATGGAGAACATCGATATCTGTGCAGTAACTAAGACCTGGTTCAAGGCTCCAAAGAGGACCCCTGCAATACCAGGCTACAACTCTTACCACACTTTTCAGCCACCAAACCAGGACCGAAACACTAAAGGTGGAGGAGTATCAATATTCACCAAGGATATTCACACCACCAGGATAGTTGGCCAACACAATGTGTCTGAAATTCTCCAAGTGCAACTAACACTAGGTAAGACTGCAATCCAAATTGTAGCTTGCTACAGATCCCCCACCATACCCCAAGATTCTCACTACACCTTTCTAAACATACTGGAAAATATTAAGATAGAACCAAACACCCTCATACTGGGTGATTTTAACTACCCTGCCATTAACTGGGAAAACTACTCATGTCCCAACACCTTTGCTCAACGGTTCTTGGAATTCATAAATTCCAACGCCCTGGATCAACTAATCCATAGTCCCACCAGGGGCTCCAATATCCTAGACCTGGTCATTACCAACATGGGAAATCAATGCTCCATACCTATGGTCACCCCCTCGTTAGTCAGGTCTGACCATAAGCTAATCACCCTTAACATCCACATCCCATCCCCATCCCCCAGTAAAGAAACCACCATAAAAAACTTCTCCAAAGCTAACTTCATGCTACTCAAGTCAGAAGTGACAAACTTCACGACACCCATGCAGATGGGAACTGAAAGTTCAACTGCTGAATCCTACACTAAGGCACTGTACGAGCACATCCACTCATGCATGAATCGTGCCATCCTAAATAGAACCAAAATGCTCTCATCCAAAAAAAGGAAGCCAATCTGGTGGTCCCCTGCCATAAACAAACTTTACAACAAAAGGAAGAAACTTTTGGAGAAAAGAGGAAAATCCCAGGATGCAAAAAACTCCCTTACTAGCCTCAGTAAGAAACTGAGATGCCTCATAAAATCCTCCAAAGCTAGTTACGAAAATAAAATTGCCAAATATTCCAAAGACAACTACAAAGTATTCTATAACTATGTCAAGAATCTAAATGGCAATGCTCAGATCTGCTCTGAGCTAAAACAGAATGGCATTAAATATACTGATCCGAAGGATATTGCCAATATCCTGGCAGATCGATTCAGTGCCAACTTCACCCCCCTCTCATCCTCTAAATGGCCCATCTCAATACCGGAAGATTGCCAAATTCCAGTAATAACGGCCACACAGGTACAAAACGCACTGTCTAAAGCCAAGAATACAGCATCCATGGGACTAAATGACATCCCGGGCTGTGTACTACATGAACTACAATATGAACTGGCACCTCACCTAAGTGTCATGTTTAATCATAGCCTCACCTCAGGTTTCGTGCCCACTGAGTGGCGCAGAGCAACAGTTATCCCAATCCACAAGGGGGGATCCACCTTGGATCCCAGAAACTACCGTCCCATCAGTCAGACAAACCTTATCTGTAAGGCCATGGAGGGTATTATCATGGAACTTATAAACAAAGACATTGGCAACCTTCAAACACTGGACCCCACCCAGTTTTGGTTTGTGAAGGGCTGATCTTGTCTCCTGAACCTGATTGACTTCTTTGAATCAGTCTCCAGAGCCATGGACAAGGGTAAGGTGGTCCACACAGCCTATCTAGACCTTGCCAAGGCCTTTGACACCATCCCCCACTCTGGAATCATAGATAAACTTACTAAGTTGGGCATTAATCCCTATGTCACCCAATGGGTTGCTAAATGGCTTACTGATAGAACCCACACTGTAAAAGTAGCCGACTCCAAATCCAGCTCCAGACAAGTGACAAGTGGAGTACCTCAGGGTTCAGTCCTGGGGCCGCTCTTGTTTGGCATCTACTTCTCTGAAGTACAGGTCAACACTAAGGGACTCTGGCTAACAAAGTTTGCAGATGACTGCAAACTGGGAGCCATTATTGAATCCCCAAATGATGTTGATACTCTACAAAAGAGCCTTACAGAAACAGATGATTGGTGCCAGAGCCATGGGCTCAAGCTCAATGCCAAGAAATGTATTGTTATCCCCTTTGGGAAAAAACATGTATCCATGAATTACCATATAGGTGGCAGTACACTAAACACAGAAAGTGTGATAAGAGACTTAGGGACACAGGTGGACAGTGGTCTCACCTTCGATAACCACATCGCCACAACAGTCAGGAAATCCTTCTATGTGGCACACCTCATTACGAAGGGCTTTTCATCCAGAAAAAAGGAGGTCATTGTCCCACTGTACTCATCCATCATTAGACCCATTATAGAATACAATGCCCCATTTGGTATGTACCTCTCAAGACATCTGCAACAACTGGAAAGGCCTCAGAAATACCTCACTAAAAGAATCACAGGCCTAAAGCAGATGCCCTACGCTGACCACCTTAAAAAACTCCAGCTATACTCTGTTGCATATCGTCTACTCAGAGGTGATCTCTGCTTAACATACAAGGCCATGTCAAACCCAGAGCTGTTGGACATGCTACACTTAAAGAAATCCCAATCCCTCAGAGCTACATGCTCCAGGGATCTAAACCTTGTCATCACAATAAACAAAACATGCTGGAGGGATAGGTTCCTGATCTAGAGACTCCCCAGACTCTGGAATAGATTGCCCATACATGTCAAGCAGAGTGCCTCTTTGCACCTTTTCAAGAGGAACCTTGACGATTGGATGGGAGAAAGGAAATTCACCCCAGGGATCACGTCAGTCGCCCTGCTAGACAGGGGTCAAGGAAAGTAAATAATGTGGGAAGAAACAGCCAGGGAATTGTTATGGCTAGGCTTGTATAGGCCCTAGGGCTGATAGCCTAGTACCAACCTATGAACCTATGAACCTAAAGCAAACTTCACCTTACTTAAGACAGAAGTGGTAAGTTTCATAGCCCCCACACTAAAGGATAATGCTGCCCAAGATGCAGAAACCTTTATAAATGCACTCAATGAGCACCTACAAGGATGCATGGATCATGCCATCCCTAGCAAAACCAAGACTCACTCCTCTAAGAGAAGGAAACCAGTTTGGTGGACCTCTGCAATAAACAGGCTATACAATAGAAGGAGGAAACTAGTTCAGAAAAAAAGCAAATCCCAAGAAGGAAAGACATCCCTGATCAGTATCAGTAAGAAACTGAGGTCCCTCATGAAATTATCCAAGGCTAACTTTGAATGAAAAATAGCCAAGGATTCAAAAGATAACCACTAAGCCTTCTTTAGCTATGTTAAGAATCTAAGTGGCAACTCACAGATATGCACTGAACTAGTGCAAAATAGCACAAAATATACTGAACCTACTGATATTGCCAACATTTTGGCAGATAGATTCAGTGCAAACTTCACCCCCCTCTCACCGCCAAAAGGGCGCACAACAATACCGGAAAAGTGTAGTGTTCCTAAAATCACAAACGCACAGGTGAAAACAGCCCTTTCAAAAGCCAGAAACACAGCGTCAATGGGACCAGATGGTGTCCCAGGTTGCGTCTTGCACAAACTACAGAATAAACTAACCACCCCCACCTAAACACGCTGTTCAACCTCAGCCTCTCCACAGGCTATGTACCCATAGAATGGTGCACAGCAACAGTTATTCCTCTCCACAAAGGAGGGGCCACAACTGACCCTGGTAACTATCGTGCTATAAGCCTGACTAGCCTGGTCTGCAAGGCTATGGAGCGCATCATCATGGAACTCATTAACAAAGGCATTGGGAACCTCCAAACACTTGACCTGACCCAGTTCAGCTTTGTTAAGGGCAGATCATGCCTACTAAACCTGGTTGACTTCTTCAAGACAGTCACCAAGGCCATATACGAGGGAAAGGTGGTTCACACAGCCTACCTTGACCTGGCCAAGGCTTTCGACACCATTCCCCACTCGGGTATTACAGAAAAACTCACCAGCCTGAACATAAACCCCTATGTCATGAGATGGGTTGCCAACTGGCTTACATACAGAACTCACACTGTAAGAATAGTGGGCTCCAGGTCCGACTCTAAACCAGTCACAAGTGGTGTCCCACAAGACTCGGTCCTGGGATCCCTACTGTTCGGCATATACTACTCAGAAGTACAGGCAAACACCAGAGGACTATGGCTAACCAAGTTCGCTGATGACTGCAAACTGGGAGCCATAATTGACTCTCTGGCTGACACGGACATCCTCCAAAAGGGCCTTACTGAGACGGACACCTGGTGTCAAAGTCATGGCCTCAAGCTAAATGCCAAAAAATGCATAGTCATCCCATTTGGGAAAAACAAAACACCCAGAAATTTCCACATAGGTGGCAGCCCCTTAATACAGAAAAGGTAATAAGAGATCTGGAGACCTAGGCAGATAGTAATCTCTCCTTTGACAATCATATTGCCAAAGTAGTTAGGAAATCCTTCTATGTGGCCCATCTAATTACTAAAGGGTTTGCATCTAGAAATAAAGAGGTTATAGTGCCCCTCTACTCGTCACTCATTAGACCCATCATAGAGTACAATGCCCCATTTGGGATGTGCCTCACAAGACACTTCCAACAGCTGGAAAGACCACAAAAGTACCTCACCAGGAGGATTACTGGTCTCAAACATATGTCCTATGCAACCTGACTGAAAAAACTCTGGGTATACTCAGTGGCATATCGCTTACTCAGAGGTGATCTCTGCCTGAGTTACAAAGCCATGTCCAACTCAGAATTGATGGACATGCTCCACCTAAAGAAATCCAAGTCACTGTGAGTCACGCACTCTAGTGAGCTAAACCTCGCCACAACAATAAATAGAACATGCTAGAGGGATAGATTCCTGTCACAGAGACTCCCCATGCTTTGGAACAAAACTCCAAATTACATCAGGCAGAGCCCCTCACTAACACCCTTCAAGAGACACCTTGATGAGTGGATGGGTAACAGAAAATACACCCCTGGGATCACTTCATTGGCTCTGCTTGACAGAGGCTCAGTTAATTAATCAATGGGGTGGTGAAAGCCGACACACTCTGGCTAGGCTTATAAATGCCCTTGGGCAGATAGCTTAGTACCTACCTATGAACCTATATGGATACATATAGAATATGCTTGGATTTTGGTGTTGTGACCTTTGGGCCTTTGAGGGCTTGTATTTGGCACTATTTTTAGTTCCTACTTAACATAGGGCTACTGATTAATGAGAGTGGACAAACACACATCTAGTCCTAAATATAACTCGAAGAAAAATAACTACTTTTCACCTCTGTATTGCAGACTTAATTTAATCAAACATTATCTGATGTACTCAGTGTTTGATAGTATAATTTGTTAGCATGTAAAATTTCATTTAAAATAGTAAACCTGAGTTTAAAAAGAAATGCAGAAGTAGTTTGCCCTGTGTTTAATTTAGTGAGAAAATGTCAGACCTTTTCTTATTAATTATAGGGGATGCTTGCAATAGCTATTTTTGCAAATATTCTTAAAACATTTATTCATGGAGGTTAATGTCTGGATGTTAGTTTAAAGTTTAGCATGTCTATGTTCACTCAAGCATTCAGGGGTGTAAGGTTAAGTGGTACTATGTTGTTCCAAAGTGTGATGTGCAGACTTGAATGCTGCCCTCAAAGTATATCTTTAGAGGTTTTAATTAAATTGCACTTTGCAGGGTTCCATGGGCAAAGTAAAATTGTGTGATATAATTTAAAACATAACAATAGCAACCCCTGATGAGTAACTGACCATAATTAACCTAGTGTAGAAGTACTGAAATGACCTTAGCTTTTTATAATATCATATTATCTATAGCAGTATGCAGTTACAAGATCTGAATAAAGCAGTATGTTCAAAGCATTTAAAAGATTTGGTATACCACTGTCAGTACTGGCATATTAGTCAAAGGACATAGAAGTATTTGTAAAATGTAATGCAACCTCTTTGTGTCACAGATTTATTGTATAGGGCAGATTCAATAAGCCCTGCACAGTCTGTTTACACAGTGTGTGCATCTTGCCACAACACACACAATAGCGTACTGTTTTGGATTCAGTAAGTGGCTCTACAAGGTATGTACAGCTGCACAAGCAAGGTAAGCATTGTGGCATGCTAATTACAGCATAAGTAGCTGAACTGTATGGTAACTAACCAATCCAAGATGGAGGAGCTGTTCAACAAGCTATAAAACAACCATGTAGACTCAGTGCTGGTTTTCCCTGCGAATTCCAAAACCTACTGGAATATAGCCATGGAAAGGAGTCTACATAGAAACAATGTTAGTAGCTGCTGTTGCTTTAATTCATGTGTTTGTGCAACAGGCTGAAGTCTATGCTGCTGCTGCTGCTGATGCTGCTGCTAACAGACCAAGGCCAAGAAGGAGAAGAGTTTTCAGACCCTGAGGAACATATCACAATCTTCATGATGTGGAAATTGTAGAGAGCTACAGGGTGGACAGAGACACACTGCAGGAACTTTGCAACCTCTGTCATCCTCAACTCAGACCCAGGGCAAACCTAGAGGAACTCATACCAGTGGAGACAAGGCTATGTGTAGCACTTAGAATTGTAGCTGCAGAAACCTTTCTGAGACCAACAGGGGACATGCTGTGGGTGTCACATACATCAGCATCCAGGATCCTCTATCAATTCCTGAATGCTATGCTCCAACATGCCAGTGAGCACATATATTTTCCCCCTACTCATGAGGACAGGACCACAAATATGCAAGAGTTCTACCGTGCAGCACACTACCCTGAAGTACTGGGTGACATAGATTGCATACATATAGAAATTAAGGCATCACCCATGGAACAGGGAAGGCTCTACATAAATAGAAAGGGCTTTCACTCTATGAAAGTTAATGTAATGCCAAGGGAATCATCTTGAATGTGTGTGCTGGCAACTCAGGCAGTTATCATGACTCACATATCTGGCACACCTCCCCAATTTATCAGATGTTAACTATGGAGGGATATCTCACAGGGTCATTTACTGGGGGATGCCAGTTATGCACTGGAACCATGGCTGATGACACCCATCAGATTTGGATGCACACCCACTGAATAACGCCATGACGAAGCACATGCTCAAACCAGAAATATGATAGAGCATGTGTCTGGACTGCTAAAGTCACATTTCCAGTGCCTTGATATATCTGGGGGGAGCCTTGCAGTACAATCCATGTACATGTACTGAAATATTTACCATCTGTGCCATGCACAACATCATCCTGAGAAAGCAGTTTCAGCAGGATCAACAAGGGGAAGGGGCACACATCTCACCACCAATGCAAAGTCACCACAGCCACACACAGGTGAGGAGTCAGAGGGGAAACTGACAGCTGCTGTGGGTGTAGGCAGACATAGACATGTTCAATATGCTCTCAAATTGGCTAAGAGGCTATGCATAGTACACTCACTCACATGCCCTCACATTGGCTAAGAGGCAACACATAGCACACTCATTCACCACCTAAGGGGCTAAAACTTTCATCCTACATGCATAAATATAGTAACATTGATGCCAGGCAATGCTTACAACCTTTAGCTACCCATTTAATGGCTGTAATGGTTGTACAGCATCAGACAGAGTCATCCCTGAACTAAAACTGCTGGAACTGCTGAATTTCCAAGGTAAGTGTTGAACCTAGATTGTATTGTGTAATAACATGAATGAATGGCATATCTTTGCATATTGTTCCTTAGTAATGTAAGCAAGTACAAGGTGGGTGATTTGTACAGAAACAACTTTAACATGTGACAGCAGAGACTTATGTAACTATGTGTATAGGCCTCAGGCATCAAAGATTCACATTCATACCTCTCAAAAGTACTGATGATCACCGAATGTCCTCAGTTTAGCATCATACTTTTGTACTGAAAAATCATTACAGAGAGAAGTTAGAAATTAATGAGACACATTTCAGTTTCAGACTGCACAACCCTCAGAAGATTATTAAAAACACCAATGGAAACAAATGTTTGATTCTATCAACTGTCTAACTTTCTCAAAAAAAAATGTGTCAAAGGTACAATTAGCAAAACAACATCACAAATGCAGATATACAAAGCACTGTCAGCTATGCACTCTGAGCATCAGACAAAAATGACAAATATTATGCATCCCTGAATCCAAATTATAGAAAACAAAGATATGGCACAGTTATCATTACTTGCACAAGGTGTTGTGGGGAGGTGGGGGGGGGGGGCTGTAAGCCTAGGCTGACAAAATAGGTTGATGAGTGTGTGTGAGTAAGAAAGAGAATCAGGAAGACAGTTGGATAAAGTAACAAATGGCCCAGTGAGACAAAATAATTTTTAAGCTTCACAGCTGAACCATGTAACTGTTGTGTGTGTGTCTGCATGGGTCTTCCAGGTGAAATTGGTGTGTGAGTGTCTGCATGAACAAAGCCAAGGTCTGTGACAGCTCTATGTCTTTGTATGTTGGAGAGGTGTGAGCCATGCATAGTAGAGATGGCAGCTCACCATAATTGTACCAGACTAGAAGTTACACTGGCATATCCACGTCCACAGTCAGATGTACTGCTGCTACTTGAACATGACTGATGTCTATTGAATGAACTCCCATTGTGAGGCCACCCAAGACCATGACCCCATGTCCTGCAACATCTGGGTGTGGGCGCTTCAACCACTGACAGAGCAGTGGAAGTAGTGTCACTATGGGCACCTGATTGGGTACGGCCACATTGGCTAACAGCAGATGATGTGGTTGTCCTATGCTTATGAGAATGCTGTCCTCCTCCCAGCAGACATTCCATCACAGACACCACACGTTCTAATGTGTCATTCATCTGATCCATTGCATTGGCAACACAGTGGAGGCAGTCACTTATGTCATCTTGTGCCACATCTACAACCCTAAGCATTTCTTTGGAGGACCTATGGGAAAGTGCCTGCACCTCCATGATGGCCCTAAACATATGTCGAGTGACACGGGAAGACACACCTGGATCAGCTGGAGGATGGACAGTAGGCTTTCTCCAAGCACCCTTAACAACCTTTCTGCATGGCACCACACCTACACTTTGGTTATGGCCAGAGTCAACAGGCACTGAAGCCATAGTAACCACGCATCTCTCATTGAGTGTCTCACCCTTCACCTGTCCAATGTCTGAGTGCTCACTGGAATGGGTTGGTGTAAGCCTACTCTCTGTGTCCGATGGAATTACAGGGGATGGCTGAATGTCATTCTCAGTGTTAGGTTCAACCTCTGCACCCCCCAACTGTGCCTCTGTTTGGCCACTATAATCATCAGAGTTTGCCAATACTGTGACATTGGGTGGTAAGAGTCCCACACTTCTACTGTTAGGATCACCTGTAATAATAAGCAACATACACTACTATAGTCAAATCTATGCTAACAAACGAACAATGGCGCCACTACTACAGACAGTACAGCAATATACACAGCATTCCTGACACCCACATCACACATATGGATGAAATATATACTTCCTTGAACTAGTCATCACTACTGACAAAAACATATTTGGATTATCATGTGCAGATGATGCTATGCTTCCCATGGATGATGATCTTGGAAGAAGTTAAGCAAAAGGTAAGGACATCATCATTACAATTAAGAGTAATACAGGGGGTTAAAACTTTTTGCTCTTTATATGTCCATTAATTATACATTTAACAAGAACTTGGATGACAAGTGCAACCTAAGCCCATGTGTAATCAATCAGAATGTGTTGTTAACTGTAGCATTCTACAGCCCCCTCCAAATGAATGGATTGTTAAACAGAACTTATGTATTGCTGTCAGCAATTTACTATACAAGAGTATTTAACAATTGAGATACATAAGCCTACCTGGAAGCTCCTCCTGGGACATACTTGTTCTCCCTGAAACAGTAGCAGAAATGTCAAGAACATGCTGTTCTGCACCTTTCAGGGAGCTGTTTGGATCCCTGACAATCAACAGGAGCTCTTCATTGGCTTTTAGTGGTGGCTTTGTAGCAGGCCCCCTTGTACCCATTAGATCATGGGCCACTGTACCTGCTCTCCACTCTGCATATGAAATTACATCACTGGCCCTATGGTGCACCTGATCATATGTCTTTTTTGTGGCTGCCTATTGTATTTAAACTATCTGGTGCCACATTTGCATTCTGCCTGACATATCTCCATGTCCCTTCTCAAGCAGAAAAGCACCATGTTGCCTTAAAGCTTCCACAATAACCACATTCTCAGGTCAGTTCAGGGATGGGGACACCTGAGTGCTATAGTCCGAGGTGATCTAAAACAGAACAGAAGGATAATACACATAAGTATTACATAACTAAAAGTCCTTTTTCCGGATAACACATAAAAAGGTAGCATTTCACAATTACCCACCGGAGAAACATAAACAGCCAAAATATTGAAATGTAAAACAGGAATTGTATGGTAGCAACATATTGCAATCACACACCAAGCAAGGTTGTATCCAAAACAAGGAGAGTAACAACAGCAAAATATCTTGTTTTTGCCAAAACAGAAATTGCTTCCCCCACCCCCAAAAGGACAGGCAAATGACAAATTTTGCTAAGAATCCATCACTGAAATGCTAAAAGTGCTGTCAAATGAATTGTCCCTGAAACATGTGTACAGATTTAACACAGAACACTCCATTTTAATCTATTGCCATTTGTGTCTACGTGTAGCCAGCACTCCCTTAGAGGTGTGTATGGTCCATCCTGGAAGGCTAACACCCGATGTCATTGACACTATAGGAGATTTACATTTCATAGAAATAATAATACAAGAGTGCACACAGAAAAGCAGTTGCAACATTAGCACTTGTGATGACAGTTAATAAGGCTCTGCATCTGGGAAACTAAAATATCCTGTACTCTTCTAAGAAATGCTTACAGATAAAAGTAGAATTTGTTAATATATGTGTGTGTGTGTGTGTGTGTGTGTATATATATATATATATATATATATATATATATATATATATATATATATATATATATTTAGTGGCATTTCAGCATATGCAGTATATAGCTGAAAATGCAAGCATACATTATCTAGGTCAGTAGTCTTCTGTGCAGATATATCTCAAAGTAATATCCTCTTCTGTGTTATGTACAAATCAAGTCTCCTCATCTTCAGGTTCCCTAGGAACACAGTTCCCTTTTTGTGGTGTAGATGCAGGGCTATGAACATGGTAAACATGCAAATGAGGTGTGAACACAGTAGGAATTGTTGAATCCCAATTACTTGGCTTAGTGTATCAGATGCAAACATAGCGCAAACACCCTCTTGATGTTTGTTGCTAATGCATTGCAATATAAATGATTACTGGTAGGGAGAAGAAAAACACAATAGCAATTCAGACTGCCCAGCCTCCATTGGGTGTATCAGCCAGGTTAGACTTTCAAAGTGCAGAAGTAATTGTATGTAAGTTGTATACATTACACACACAATTTCTGTTCAGTAACATCCAACCTCCCCTTCATTTGTTGACCACTGTATATTATTGCCATTTAATATCTTCACACATTTTTAGGACAATAACATATAATGCCTTAGAAACTACAAGTCTCAGATTACTGCTCAGACACAGCAAGAATGAGTAACAAACACAGAGGCAGATAAGACAAGACTACATTTCTGCAAGCAATAGTCATAAATGGTTGTGTGATTATTCAGTGTACTACATTTGAAATGAATACATGTACAAACAACTGTCATATGTTTTGTTAGTACTGTGGATGATGTTAGAGTTTATGTATTTATTATTTATTTGTTTATTGCATTTGTTGACCAGGTAAGTCCACTGGGCCAAAGAAGAGCCCATTTTCAGTGGAGGCCCAGGGAGAAAAGCTCCAGAACATACAAAACACCACAATATTACATACAAAAGACAATAAAATACAAATGATACATAGAAAATATTTACAAAGCAAGTGTAAAAAGTATATGTGTAACAGAGATAATGCATATTAACTATAAGCACGTTAACGACAAACAAAGGTCTTAGTGGTTGAAATTGTTGGTTGTATGCAGTACGATTTCAGTTCCCTGCTGCAAAGCGGTTTGTGTGGCAAAGAGTATAAGACACCCTTACTGTGTTCTGAAGGTTCATTGGAGTGAGAATTCAAATCAAGACCTGTGTAAAAATATTTTATGTGTACCAAGAAAAATTTTGTAATGTTTATTTCATAGATTGTTTTTCTTCATTTCAACTAATTTTCCCATTTTTTATGCTAGCATTTGCACGGTGAGTGGCTTAAACAGAATGAGTGCTAGGTTCAGCTGTGCTTATCTCATTTGTTGAAGCCTAGCAGTGCGCAAACCTGGACAACTAGCCCACACAGGAAGTAGACAGAACACCTGCAGACAGGCCACAGACAATGTAAAGTTCAAACAGGCTACATTGTTGAAATTTTTGCTTTCTATCATGTAATGCAGCTAAGCAGCATTGCATGGCAGTTAGCAAGGTTCCACAACACTGGCACCCATTGAGCACCAACAGACAGAAAGCAGACAGTCAATAATTTAATATGGATATATTCTATTAATTCTGTTGTGTACTGCGGAAACAAGCTAAGTGGCATTGCTTGGTGGTTAACACACAAAACTTAAGAATGAATAGGGAATTATGCAACTGTCATTTAACTATTCCTGTGGCAGCAGGTGTAAGTGTAGTGCTGCAATACATATGGTTCTGGATTCAAATACAGGAGGTGCAACAGAATTTTACTGTTGTGACAGTCCAGTTTATAGCAATGAACAGAAAAATATACAAGTATTATTTCAACATTTTTGTGGCAATGGGTGTAAGTGTAGGGCTGCCATACACATGGTCCTGGATTCTAATACACGGCATTTCAGACGTTATTACTTTTTTTCCATTTCACATTATATTCAATACCCCTTATAACACTATAGATAGTGGAGATTATAAAAAATATAATTCCCATCCCCAATTAACCTACACCCCCAATTAACCTACACCCAATCTACATCCTTCCCGCCTCTTGTAATTCCAAACTCCTATAACATTCCTAACTAGCCCTGCACATTAAGTCATACCATTCATATTCTTACAATTAACTATTCCCCTTCAACTATGAAATACTTCCGCCAGCAAATGCTCCTACTACTCTTTCTAACATTTATTTACCTCACAACCTCCTACAATTACTCTCTACAAAACATTCCCCCTCACCCATAAATCCACATCCATCACCATACCCATCCCACCCAATTACGCCCTAACAGTAAGCTCTACCCTATTCAATACTACAGCCATAAGCCATACCCATCTAAAACACATCAACAACCACCCCAAATCAACTGCAACAAATAAATACATCAAAATACTACAAAATCTAGCAAAACTAATACAAACAAACCAACAACTACTATTAAGGGATGGTGATATCCATCCAAACCCAGGCCCTTATGATACAAATCTCTTAAGTAAAACACAACAGCTTCCTAAACTCACACAAATAAATATCAGGCCAGCTAATAGTCTACTCCTCCTAAATCTAAACATCAGGAGCTTAAACAATAAAATACATGAACTTCATAGCCTAATTGCACAATATCACCCTGACATAATCTGCTTAACAGGAACCTGGCTAAAACCATCTACCAAAGACACAGAAATCCTGACACCTGGATATAGTATCCTTAGACACGATAGACTGAAAAAGAAGGGTGGTGGCATTGCCATGCTTTACAAAAATACACTTACTATAGCTAAAACAGAGTTACCAATACCTCCCTTGGAAAAAGCAGATATACTATTGACTACTCTCAAGATAGGCAGCAATAAAACTATCAACTTAGTAACAGGTTATATCCCCCCAGGCAATAATATCCCTATCATGGAAAGCTTATTACAATGGCTATCACAAACCTTACCACATGAGACTATTGTATTAGGGGACTTTAACATTGACTGGCTAACATGCTCTTCCCAAGCTCCCACTAATCATATCAACCTAGCTTCCTTCTCACAACTAATCAAAGAACCCACTAGGATAACCAACTATAATAAAAAAGAAACTATTCTAGACTGGATTTTACTAAATAAAATGCCTTCCTCCTACCTAGCAGGCACACTTCCTGACTCAATAAGTGACCATCAAGCTACCTTCTTACTTAAACACAACTCCCACCATCCCCAAATCCCCATACTTCAAACAATTAGGAACAAAAACACTTTAACCTATCAAACTTCTTAAATGACCTGAAACTCTACAACTGGTCCCAACTATATTACCTGCCACTAGATGAAGCCATCAATCATTTTAACTCTACATTTCTAAAAATATTAAATAGGCATGCTCCAGAAAGAACTACCAGAGTTAAGACCAAAACAGTTCCATGGCTAACTAGGGAAATAAGACAAAAAATAACAGAAAGGAACAGAGCCTGGAAAATCTGGTGATCCAACAAAACACCAAGTACACAGCAAGCCTACCAACAGATTAGAAACCTAACCAAAAGACTAGTCAAGCAAGATAAAATAAATTACTTTATCAACCACCAAGATCAACACAGGAACAACCCAAAAAAATTATGGGCAGGATTAAACAGGTTACTATGCCCTGGAAAAATCACCACTCCACCCCCAATGACCGGGTTAATGAAAGAAAACATAGCTGAATCATTCAATACTTTCTTTACTGAGACCATTCTTGCCCTTTCACAAAATCAAACTTATACCAAAACCACTACTATTGACCCCAAACCTAATAATAACCCAACTTTTAAGCTTCAACCCACCCCAACCTCCTACATAAGAAAATTACTCTCTCAATTAAAACCAACAACACTAGGAGTAGACTCCCTCCCCAACGAATTCTTAAAACTGGCAGCAACAGAAATAGCCATACCAGTCTCTATCCTAATAAACAGGTCCATCTCTGAAAGCTCAGTACCCCTGATATGGAAAACAGCCTATATTATACCCCTTCATAAAGGGGGCAATTCTTACGATATATCTAACTACAGGCCAATAGCTATCCTATCCCCACTTGCTAAAATACTGGAGAAATGTATTCACAAACAATTAATTTTCCACCTTATTAAGCAAGATCTTATATCCCAAACCCAACATGGGTTCCGCCCAGGTCATAGCATAACCACTGCCCTGCTAGCATTCACTGATACCATTAACCACAGCAGAAATAATGGCAAATTTTCTGTAGCCCTTTTCCTAGACCTGTCAAAGGCATTTGATATGGTTAATCATGAAAAATTATTCTCCCAACTTTCTATCTTAGGCCTAGATAATTTGGCTATCTCATGGTTTAAGAACTACCTCAGCTATAGACAACAGGCAGTACTATGGAACAATAACTTGTCTCCACTCTTATCTGTGACACTCGGTGTACCTCAGGGATCCATACTGGGCCCCCTACTATTCTTAATTTTTACTAATAATCTCCACACAGCTGTAAATAATTCAAACCTCATCCAATACGCTGACGACTCTACTATAATATGCAGTGCCCCTACCCTAGCAGACCTACACAAAAAAACCCAGGAAAACTTTCACTCAGTCGAAACCTGGCTTACTGACAATGCCTTAATACTCAACCCCAAAAAAACTAAACTACTCATATTTCATCCTTCAATCACTACTGCTCCCACCTCCTCCTTTACTATCCACTCAAAAAACAGTACCACTATATCACCTGACTACCAAACAAAGCTCCTAGGTATCACTATTGTTAATAAGCTCAAATTTGATGCACACATTAATCTGGCTATAAAAAATACTAACAAAAAGCTGGGTAGTCTCTACAAACACAAATCATTCCTGACTCACAATGCTAGAACTACAATAGCACAAACACACCTTCTCTCAGCTCTACTATATGCATCACCAATCTTGACCAACCTATCCAAAAATGAAACCAATAAACTGACCTCCTGTTATAAGCAGATAGCCAAATTTGCCAACAACAGCTCCTTTAGAACTCATCACTGCCAAAATCTAAAACAATTGGATTGGCTTGAACTACCAAACCTACTAACCTATAACCAGCTGATCATCACACACAAGCTACTCTATCATCCAAACACAACACCTTGATTAAGAAACTGTCTTACTTCTCCTGTCCTAGGCAACTCCGCTCCACTAATAAATTACTGTTAGCAGTTATCAGATCTCACAATCATGCTGGTGACTCCCTATATTCTTCTTATATAGCCAAACTCTGGAATTCTCTGCCTACATCCTTAACGCTTGAAGCATCCCTCTCTAAATTTAAAATAACTCTCAAATCTTACCTAAGCATAAAATGGCTATGTCCCTGTTCCCCACCAGACTAATACTTTTATCTCATCTATACTATTGTAACTTGCATGTTTTATCCTCATAAAACTTGTATACCACAACTGAAGAAAGATGGCTTATCTGTGTTAATCTGTTCTGTATATTGTCATTTAGACTTTTTATCAACTGTACCTCTCTGATGCTTAATTCCTTTCTGTAAGCCCAATGGGCCTAGTTTAAAATATATATCCTGAATTATCTGCTTGTCTATTAACTTGTCTCTTTGGAGCTTTTCTCCCCGGGTCTCCACTGAAAATGGACATATATCCAGTTGGACTATCCCGGTCAACAAATGTAAAATAAATAAATGAATAAATATGTATAAGGGAAAAGACACCCTTACTGTGTTTTGAGATGTATGGCTGAGGGTATATTGTTTATTATATTTCTGTAAGTATAATTCTGCTATCTGGACTCGGATGGTTTTCACACTTAAATAAGACACATAAACAAATGTATCTATATACAAGAACCTTGTCAGGTCACACACATACATGGTTAACACCTCACATTGTCAGTTGTATTGATGAATGATTTATGACTATGTCTCAGCAGCACTTCTTTTGTGGCAAAGATGGAAAATCACCGCTGTAGAAGAAAATGTTTTGCCCTTTATGCATAAGTTTGAATCTCATACTTCGTAAATCAATTTCATCACTGTATAAAGCCAAAAGAAAAATGTGTCAGATCATGGAATTTATGCCCACTGTTCATGTCTGCAATGTTAGCTCACCTAACAGTTGTAGCAGCAGACTCCCCTCAAACTAATGTCAAGTGTCAGATTAACTTTCCAATTTCAAAAAGTGCTTTCCTCCCTGCTTGGCACTGCTGTTTTTCACTAAACATCGCACAACTGAGGTTGGCATTGTTTCTTGGGTTTGTGTACTACCAGTAAATGTGATAATAGGAACTGGCAGGAAATCACTGTTTGCCATTGCTCTAAAGCAAAGCAAATCAAAGCAAACTTTATCGTCATTCAACCATACCCGGGTACAGCTAAACAAAATTACATTCCTCCAAGCTCATGCACAAAAAAACATAACAGCAGAACACAACTACATATAACAATAAACAGCAACAACACAACAATGAAAGACCCGATTGAAGATCAGAAGCTATAAAACATGCACAATACATCCTCTGCCATCTCCATGTATCTCCATCAACATTATATAATCAGTCCTCTCATCTGACCATCCTCTCATCACCACTGACAGTCCAACTGCCACTACCTGCAGTCCCAACCATCCCTAGCATCATCTAGTACAACGGTTTTTCTTCTGACCCTCTTCCTTCCACAGTCTATCAACCACTTCTACCTGCAGGCCCAAATGGCCATACCATCACCAACAACCACCAAGTCCTTCCTTTCTACAGATGCCATCGAACATCACAGTTCACCATCCAGACTTTCTCCTTCTCCTTTTGCATCTCTCTAAAACCCTCTGCCACATTCAAGTAGTCCATTAAGAAAACCATAATGAAATTCCATTTCCTGCACTCCACATCAGCTTGGATCACCATTGCAGGCCCAACTTCCACTGCTCCAATGCTATTTTACTAGAATAACAGGCAATAATAGAAAATAATTTACATTACAACACCACCAACATTTGCAGAGCCACATCCACTTATTTAATAACAAAAGCGGACTCACCATATAGGAAAATTTACATGGCACAACATAAAAACAAAAAGTGCATATCGGAAACCGGAGAGGCCACTGCCATACAAGACACCACCATCTTTTTTCCTTCTTCTTTTGCTATTAGACATATCTGGTGTTAGAGGGTAAGGTGCCCAGTTTAGGGCGCAGAGGTTGGGTGTCCAGGAGTCCAGGATACTTATTGGACTCATGGTAAAGTGCCACAGCCAAATACTTCTGCAGGCAGGGGCTATTCTGGCTCCCTGTACAAGTCTGAGGCTTGGAGTAGTTTGGGTGAAGCTGTATCCAGTGCAACTGGCATCCCACTCACTGGAGAACAGTGTAGGTACCACTTCAATGACCTGCAAAGATGTCAGAGAGATAGTCTCAACAAGTGGCTGCCTGAGTTTCAAGTTGGTGGCATCCAACAATTTTGTAAGTATACTAATAAAGGGAATTTTTAATTTATTGAACGCTAAATATAGGCAAGACTGGTATGCATAATGCTCTTTTGATCTTTTCTTTCCTTTTCAAAACTAATGCCAAAATTGAGTTGAATTGTCAGTCTCATGCTGAGCGTTTGACTGAGGAAAGCAAGTGGTACATATGCAGCACAACAGAAGTATTATTGTAGCTTTAAAAGTTAATGATATTTTTTTTAATATTCTACACAGCAACAAAGTGAGCATGCATTTTCTAACTGTAAAAACAAGTATGCATGCATAGGTCTGTAGAACAAATTAACTTAAGGAGTCAAGTGTAAGACTGTAGTTAGAAGGTTTAAATACCAAACCAAGAGTAAAAACTATACAATGCTGCATTTCCTTCATAATATTACATAAACTAAGCTCTAAACAAGTTGCATAAATGCCGTATTGTTAACTGTAATCAGTATACTTGGTACGTGCAATATATGAACATTGCAAGAATTACTTTGAACAATTCATACTTATAGTTTGTAGTTGATAGGATGTATACTTAAATATAATAGTTCAGATGAAGTAGTTGTACAATTGTGATAGTGCACTGTATGTCACATATGATGGTACAGATGTTCTCTCTTTTTTTCTCTCATCCCAACCCTTATCACTTTTTTATTTTTTATTATGTGTCATCAAAAAGTCTCCATGTCATCCATCTGCAACAAATCACTAAATGCTTCACTGCACAGTGAGGTAGGCCAGCTGCAGTGGGTCAGCCTGCCCCTGCTCTACCAGCTCCAGCACCAGTTTCAGCACATCTGGATCTAAACCTGTCTCAAAAATCGCCTTTGCTGCCTGTACAATTCTTGTGCCCTCAGGTATCACTGCCTTGGCAGCTGCTGCTATCGAAACCTCCAGGAGTAGTGGCATTAGTGGGGATTTCATCACCCAGCAGAAGTTGCCAGTGGTGGTGCATAGGTTGTGCAGCACACCAGTGGTGTACACCTATACCAGATGGAGAGGCTGCTCTCCCTCATGGTCCATGGAAGGAGAGGATTCCAAGCACTCCTGCTCACAGTGGAGTAAGAGGACTGTGATGACAGACCTGTGGGTGAGGACAAGATTCTCACTGCCTGCACATTTGATGGGAATGAGCTTGTATTGTCCCCTCCCTCACACCAATCATATTGTCCCCCAACCTTTTGTGTCCTTCACAGTCCATGTGTCTTGTGTTGTTCATCTTGTTAGTTTGATTTGCTTCCTCACTTACTCAACTTACCTGACCCACAAATACCAAAATCCCTTACCCAGCATTACTCTCTTACTGAATTAAAAAAAATGGGCAACTGTCCCACAAAAAAAAAAAAAAAAGCTCTCAATTTCGAACACGTGCCTTCTTGACATGCTTGATTTCATCCTATTGGCTGTACAACATGATTGCATTGTTGGCACCCTTCATTGTCTCATTGTGGAGGTGATAGTCCAAATATTCTGTACATATTTTCAGTTTACACCATTAAAAGAAGTGGATAACTATGATTCTTTCCTTCTTCTTCCCTTCTGCACATTCTTGTATTTCTTTTCCTTTGTACTTCCCCCTGCTTGCTTCCCATTTCACCACTCTCCTACCTAGCCCTTTTTAAAACCTGTAATCTAGTCAAAAAGTAGAATCACATACAACATACATAAATACCTAGAAAACCAATGGAAATTTTCACTTTTTAGCCTCTATGTTTGTGCAGAGTTTGGCATCACACACCAAGGCCAGGTGACAGTGAAAGACTATACTGTGGTTCAGTTACTTCTGCACAATGCTGCATAAACACGCTGCACTACATCAAAATACAGTAACACATGGTAAAGGTGGAGTAAAGTAAAATTTCATTGCATTATCAATACGTATTCAAAAGTTTACTTACACCTTGATTCAAACCCTATATCATTTGGGATGAAAAAGGAATGTGTCAATGTATTTACATCTGCTGCCACAGATTCAGCTAAGTAGCTGTTGTGTTTCATATCTCAATTCTAACTCATAATATTAACAGTGATCCTCACATTTATACACTGCTTAACAATGCACAAACAGGGAAAACAGTAGAAATGTGTATCCCACATGCACAAACACTTTGCCATCCATTGTGCAACCCCCCCTGCTCACTGTTGTACTATGCAAAGCAAATAATAGGATGTACTAGTTTTGTTTACTGTCCCTTTAGTCTTCATGCCATTAAGCTGCACATGGAAATGAAGGCCATATATAGGAATATGTCACATATTTACAATGCAGCCATGTGTTACCTCCCCCCATGTACTGCAACCCTGGTCTCTCAGTACTTGTTGACAAATAAATCAACTACACTACATAAATTGACAACAAATGTGTGATATACCATGGACATCTTTAGAATGATAATATGCATTAAAATTTTCAAATAGATGTGGTAACATGGACATCTGCTTGCATAAAGTCTGTAACACTGTTTCTTAAACTATACCTGCATATTGGAACACAACCACCACATACAACTCATTGCACACTCTAATCTGGTAACATGCAGACCTTGAACTATCTTCACAGTTGAACATTGTACATATCCATTTTATGCAGGCCTCTCAACATCTTCTGTCCAACATCCAGTACTGATGTTATCCACTATAACTTGCCCTGCAGCCTTGCAACTAATAGCAACTAATAGCTCTATATAAACCATACAAAAACCATTGGGCAGTCACATTACTCCTATTCTGTAGCTAAACTATGGAAAACACTACCTTTGGACATTAGAACTATATTAAATCTCAAGAAATTTAAATTTAAACAAAAAAAATCTATTCAATGTCAAGCAACTGTCCCTGCACAAAACCAAACTGATTACTAATCACTTAATTATATCTCTACCACTCCACCTTTTTTCATCTCCCTTCTCTCATTCCCTTCTCCTCCATTCTCCAATGTCTGCTATCCACTCTTCTTCAATTTCCCCTACTTACCACTTAGTAACTTATTACACTCATTTTTTTCTACTATAAATCTCTTCAGTTACCCCATGGACCCACATAATGTCTTACCCTGCTCTATTATATCTACACCTGAAATAGCACTGTATAACTGCCCATCTCTGGTTGAATATGCAATATATTTGCTACCCCTTTCCAGCTACTTATCACTCCCAATAATTGTCTTTTCTGATCAATCACACATTCTCTCTTCATTACTGCATTCTCACATATAAATATTTATGCATATATGTTTATATATATATATATATATATATATATATATATATATATATATAATGTATACATATACATATTTACATCGGATGATGCATTAAGGAATAGAGATGCTCCTACCTGTAATTATGTTAATACTTGTACTTTGTTAATTCATTGTATACTACTCTAAATTACAATCTACTGTTGTACTAAATGTGCATGTAACTGTTAAATGCTGTGCAAACAGTTTTAATCTAGTCTTTGTTATGGAGGTTTTTTCCCAGTGGCTCCATTGAAAATGGGTTTCTGACCCAGAGGGAATTTTTTGGTAATCAAATGTCAAATAAATAAATACATTACATAAATAAATAAAGTCAGACTTGAGCTGATGTGCTTCCATAAAGTATTGTGTTTTCTAGTCTTTGTACATAGATAGGTAAGGGTTCTCTTCTCACTGCAGTCAACTGGGAGGTGTGTATGTGTGTGTGTGTGTGTGTGTGTGTGTGTGTGTGTGTGTGTGTGTGTGTGTGTGTGTGTGTGTGTGTGTGTGTGTGTGTGTGTGTGTGTGTGTGCGCCTTAATAGCCAGAAGAGCATAAGGGTGTACCTGAGAGTTACCACTCCAATTCCATGGCTTGGCAGTATTTTGACACTTGCACAAGCCTACACATCAGTTTCATACAGGCCTGCCAACATCTTCTCTCCAACATCCACTACTGATGTCATCCACTATAAGTTGGCCTGCAGCCTTGTAAAAGTAGGACTTATGTTGTGGCACTTGTGTAAAGTACTGAGTTATCTAGTCTGTGTAATAAAATAGGTAGGGGTTCTGTTCTCACTGCAGTCAACTGGGAAGAACATGTGTGTGTGTTTGCACACTTGCTTGATACTGGAGAGTGCATTTTACACCAGCATACACCAGCATGTGTGACACTGCTATTACCTTTATATCCTCACCAGGCACTATTGATGTCATCACCTATAAACTGTTGTCTGACATTCTCCAAGTCAGACTTCAGCTGTTGCACTTGCCTTAGGTTCAGAGTTCTCTAGTTGGTGTACTTAGGTAGGGGTTATGTTCTCATTGCATGTCAACTAGGACATGTGTGTGTGTGTGTGTGTGTGTGTGTGTGTGTGTGTGTGTGTGTGTGTGTGTGTCTGCACGCCTGTGTGTGTGTTTGTGTGTGTGTGTGTGTGTGTGTGTGTGTGTGTGTGTGTGTGTGTGTGTGTGTGTGTGTGTGTGTGTGCGTGCACTTGCTTAATATTAGAGAGAGCACTTTACACCAGCATGTGGGGCACTGCTATTTCCATTTTCTCCTAATCAGACACTGCTAATGTCATCAAATATAAAGTTTTTTCTGACACTCCCCAAGTCAGACTTGAGCTGTGATGTTTGTCTCACATACAGAGTTCTCTAGTCAATGCATTTAGGTAGGCATTCTATTCCCCTTTCAGTCAACTGGGGTGTGCATGTGTGTGTTTGTGCACTTGCTTCACATTAGAGAGAACATTTTACACCAGCATGTAGGACACTGCTATTACCATTTTTCCTCACTGGAGTTTGCTGATGTTATCAGCTGTAGGTGATTTCCAGATGTGTCATATTCCCAGTCACCTGATCCTATATGATACAGATTATAGTGACAGGACTTTCAGTCTAGCCACAGACAATATGGCATGAATTACAGGCTCTGTATTTTCTTTGTAAGAAACCCCTGTGGTCTCTCCTACTGCTGCAGGTGTCTGGTGAAGTACATGCAGATGGGAGCATTATTCTTTATTAGTGTTCTGATGATGTACAAGTACAGTGCTGTTATATCATTCTTAGCTCTGGATATAATGGCCTGACTTATGAGGTGTATGATGTAGCCTTTCCATACCACTGTGGATAATTGGTGGTCGAAGTTCAGATTGCTATCTACGTGTGTTACCAGGTCTTGCACCCCTGGCTTTCAGCATAGGGAGAATATTGTCAATGCTGTAATTATCCAGGGAATTCTGCTTTGCAGAAGACCAAAATAATGACATATTTTTGCATTTATGTGTAGACAATATAGCTTTGGCACCAATCAATTGTCTGTGTTAGCCCATCCTCCAGCATGTTATCATCATTGGTGGACTCAATGATTGCACCCAATATGCAAGAATCAGCAAACTTTGTAAGCCAAAGGATGTATACTTTAGCCTGGGCTGTCCAGAAGTAGATCCCAAACAGTAAAGGGCCAAACACAGTTCTCTGGAGTATACCAGTGGTGACAGCTCTATTGGTAGGGGTTGATTCACCAACTTTCACAGCATGTGTTCTGTCGATGAGCCAGTTGCTTAACCATTTATGATGTAAGGGTTAATCCCCAGCTGGGAGAGTTTCTCAATGATCCCTGAGTGGGGGGTTTTGTCCAGTCCTAGACGGATCAAGACATGCAGTATGCACTGTCATACCTTCATCCAGGCCTATCATACAAAATCAATGGGCTGTGACAACAGCACAGATCACCTATAGCATGACTCAGAACATACACCTACCTGACACAGTTGGATATACACTGCAACATACTCTCCACATGGACTATGTTCCCGTAGAAGGGTGTAAATCAACATACATCCATATGAGTTTGGGGAGACAGCACATGATAACATGCATGTATAGACACATCCTGATGCACCTCATCTGTGAGATAGACAAACATGTCATTATGGACCTTTTCTAAATGGACACTTGTAATATCCTGGCTGTGTGCAACAAACATGTGTGAGTTGTTATTGCTAGATCCATGTCTGTTACATCTGTTACATGTCTTTAAAGAGGGCATCAAGGACATGCATATTGACAATACTGTCATCCTGTAGAACCTGACTAGGCCAAAAGCATTTGACACAAATCCACACTGAGGTATTCACTTAACACTGTCAGATGAGACCATGAGCACATATATCACCAAGTGGTTAGACCAGTGGATCACATGCGTGGCATCTAAATATGTTGAAATGTGTGAAGTGACCTATATCTCAGATTCAGTGATCAGGTCCATAAATCAAGGGTGTCTACTAGGCCTTTTCCTGGGTATTATTTAAGTCACAGATGTCATGAATGACATACACATTCTGTCTCCAAGCAGCTGTCTGAAGGATCACAGATTGTGGTGAATCATTAACTGCAACTGTGATATTAGTATAATACGCACAGTATCAATACACACCAAAGATTTTTACCACAGCCATGACAATACATCAGATGGAACAAAAACAGGGGGTGGATTGGTTACATTAGGAAAACAAATGCACATCCCAAGGATAATGTAGACATCACACCCTATACACATACCATCTGGCATGTGACCTGTGATCTTGGGTAGATGGTATGTGGAACATCCACTTGCATGAGGCCACGGTGCTGACTACTCCCTTTTATGTAACTTGGCTGCCGAGTATGTAAAAGACATCCACAGTAAAGACCCTAATACCTCCATAGTTCACAGACTTCATTACACCAATAACTGAGTACAATGCACCCTTCTTCATGTACCTCACTGCACATCTTCCAGTGATGTGTAACTGAAGTGTACTACCTTTGCCACAGTGCACTGTTAGACAACGTATTGGCCATACCTAGGTATTCTTTTTGTTGCTAAACATTACTGTCTGTTGGTGCAGAACTCCCATCAAGGTGTTCCACCAAATGCATGTGTGATACCTGTTCTGGTGATGCATACAATACAAACATAGCTGTTTGACAACATTGATGGCATGGGTCACATTTCGTGGATCGTGCCATATATGTCTGCCATGCACACCAGTCAACTAGCTTGTAGTGAACCTAATGTCACATACAGGTGTAACAGTGTCCCTCTTAACATCTCCAGCAGATGTTATAGTGCAGGCCTGTGGGCTTGATTACCCTAATAGATTGTTGACATGTAATAACAGTTGTACAAGTGTGTTTGTGCAGAGCCATCTATTATTATTCAGAATCACATATGTTGTGTCAGTGACATGGGATTATTGATGGTATTATTCTGATATTGTCCATGACTGTGCATGCTTCTTTTACTATTGTCAATGAGCCTGTAACTGTGCAAATATGTACGGTAAAAAAATGTGTTTATTGTGCTTTGCTGAATTTATTCACCCAGACTGTACCATATAGAGGATTATGATCGGCTCGCTGATCATAACCCACTTATATGTTCAAGACATGGATGCCAAGATATTCACCCTGAAAGCAAAACTCAAGAGGTGAATCTTGGCATCCATGTTGAGAATGCATAATACAGAGTTATGATCAGAGAGACAATCATAATTCTTTGTACTGTATGGAATTTTATCTACTGTATGTACTATTTGTTGCAATGGAAAAAAATCACTACATGATTTGTTGGCTTACAAAGCCATAAAACACTTAATGGATGTTGTCAGAAAGACAGTGTAATGTTGTCAATCATGTTTACACTTAACCTTTAATGTCTTTCTACTTTACTGTGGAGATTTTCACAGAACATCCAGAAGACTACTATTTCATATTTTTCTGTTCTCCACAAAATTTGTGTTTTCTGGAAAAAACACCAGTAATTGAATTCACTAAATAACAACATACATTTGAGTTTCAGAGTTTGCATCCTTCACCTTATGCAGGTAAACATGTCCTGTTTTTCTAGTAACTTTTTTTTTAAATTTTTTACAGGAATTTAGGGACACTTTAAGCATACAGACAACAGGCAGAAACAAATATTTTGCTCTGCCAATGTTATTTGCTAGTCAGTACAGGCAGACTTTACTATTAACTGTTAGAACTAACCTTAACAACATAAGCAGGGGGTGCCTAACAATTGTTAAGGTTGTGTCGTGCACCACTCTGACACTTAACTGGTTTATGCACTACACACGTTGAAACACTAAATGATGAAAACAAAATATTCCAGTTGGTATGGCAGCATTTTAATGGACACACAAAATTTTAAAGCAAATCATCTTTATGTTTTTTACCCCATTCCCTGAATACTTCAGAAGCAATGTAATTAATTAATTTAACTGGCTATCCTCTTTCTATAAATATCTGTTTTACTTTATCCACTCCCTGCATGATATCATCTTTCCTAGACATCATCCTAACAATTCTTATACAGTACCTTTTAATCAAACTTTTACATGCAAAGGGGTGTACAACTACTATAAGGAAGGTTAGAAATGTTAAAGGTGGGCTTCCTAAATATTTTCAATACAAGACCCTCACTGTTGAGTTCAGTTGTTCTATCTAAATAATTCACTGACTTATTGTTGCAAGTAAATGTAAACTTGAGAAAGGAGGTCATACCATTTAGGTGTTCCACAAATATAGCAATAATTTGTTCAGGTCCTTCCCATAAAATAAAAGTGTCATCCAGAAATCTAGCATACAAAGAAATATACTGAAAAAATTCAGATTGAAATACAAAGGTCTTTTCCAAGCTAGTAAGACTAGGTAAGCATAGATGTGGCAATATGTTGCCCCTTTTGCCACCACTTTGATCTATCAAAACAATTTTCCCTTGAAATATAAGAAATTGTTCTCTAATACCAATGTGGTCAATTCAATAAGTAAATTTGTTCATTACTCAGTACATCAAATGTAACTAAACTGTCATGGAACAAAGCCAACCCTTCTTCCAAAAGAATAGAGGAAAATAGATCAAACAAGTCGATAGTTAAAAAAAAACAACTGAAGCTGTAGCCAACCCTGTTGACAATTTCCCCAGAAAATCCCATGAACCTTTCAACACATGAGTATCCCTATTAGAAATAAATTTCAATGTTCTGTCCACAAAAATGGCAAGGATGGGGTCTAAATTAGAACATTGATTGTTCTAAATATCAAACACTCTAAAGAGCAAAAATTCAGGAAATCAAAATGCTTTTTTTGAGATCGAAGTACATTGAAGCTCGGAATATTTGCCCTTTCCTCACTGTAGTGTGATCTTGGAGTTGGAATATATCTTTATCTGGGGAGTGTGGGGGGGCACATCCCCCCACAATTACGATTTTGAAGTCCTGCATTTTTGCTCTTTAGAGTGTTCGATATTTAGAGCATTTGATGTGCTAATATAGACCCCAAGGATGTGGGTTTTAACCCCCCCCCCTACTGCTACAATTGGTCTTAACGGTGGACATTTAATATTTTTGTAAACCTTGGAAATTCCAAAGATAGATGGTATAAAGGACTTGTTAACTTTAAGACAATTAAATATAGGAGAAATTCTTCCATCAATCAAGAACTTTTCCAAGGCCAAATCAATCTTGTGGTAGGCAATACTGACCTCATTTTTTGAAACAGGAATATAGGACTTACTATCATGGAGCATCTTAAACATAGTACAGGAATAATCAATATAGACCAAAATTAATGTCCCCTCCCTTTATCAGGTTTCATAATCCAAAGGCTTTTATCATCACTGATATTTTCCAGAATACTTTTCTCTTCCTTAGTCAAGTTGAAAAACCTAGAGTAATTCTTATTCTTTTCTAGTTTGTAAAAGTCTTCCATACAAGCATGTTGAAAAGCCTAGATTACTGGATGCAAAAGTTGGTTAAATACACTTTATTTCTTAACCAATTCCTTCTCCATTACAGGACACATTTCCTTTATATATAAGGTAACTGCTAAATGTAGCTTTCTATTAAAAGGTTTTAACTCTACTAGATTGTCAGTTATATTAAACCATTTTGAAGGGATACAGTTCAACCCATTTTCAAAAATGGAAAAATGTTCTTCTGTAACTACAACCTTACTATAATTGAAAATGCTATATCAATTCAAGGAATGAATAAATCCCTTGGATACACTCTGATATTTAACTCTTTCCCTTAATTTTTCCTTTTCCTCATTGTGTTTTGTGTTCCATCTGTTGTAGAAAATCCAAATTAAAATTGGAACAATCATTATTACATGTTCTATCTGATCTCCTTAAAGGGGGAAATTCAACCTCTTCCTCCCCAAACTATAATTGTTACCAATTACATTCCTTACCAATTGATCTAGCTCTAACCCCAGTTGCATTATCTCTCCTTCATTATAATTATTTCCAGACTAGGGAACACTTCTATTATTGTTTTTTACCTTTAAAGGGTTATATATTTAGTCTATATATTTTAAAAGAGAGATAGTGTATACTAGTCCCTATAGTCTGAATCTCTCTATGCATAGTAGAATCTTGACTATTATTGTTTGAATAACTCATCTTTCAAATATTTTCTGCATCAATCTAGCCAAAGCTTTCTGACTGAATAATTCATGATTTTGAAGATGTAAATTCAGTCTATTGCTTTATAAACTATCAGATGAGCATCAAAATCTTCAAGATTTAAAGTGATGAACTTATATTTTTAGTGAGAATAATAATTAAAATTTCTGACCTTGTGGGAGTCATTGTCTTCATTCTGCCATCTTGGCCATGCCCCATTGATTCATTTTCTAATTTTCACTTTCTCTTCTTCATAACTGTAAGGGTTCTGGAGTTTATTCTGGCAATCAGCATAGAATTAATACTGGACAGGAAATCAGTCCATCATTAGATGCACACACTAACTCTGGCACACATCACCCATTTCAACATTCAAGTTTGAGAATCACAATTAATTGACAGAAACCAATTTACTCTAAAAGTTGCCACATGAGTACAGGAAGGACATGCATACTCCACAGAGAAACTTCTCCTCACTGAACAACGGCACCAAATACACCAAAAACGACGGTTCACTTTACCGCCTCAGCTAGTTTAGGGAAACCAGATGCAGGCTATACTCGAATAAGGCATGAAAATTAAATCCACTATCTTGAAGTTTATTATGAAAGACCAGAATCAAATAATTTCATGCTAATGTACACACTGCTGTTTAGTGCTTTCATTTGCAATATGCAAACTTCTTCAGAACAGCTGTTACATTCAAAACACAGAACATTTAAAATCTTTTTGGCACCAAAACTTCATGTATGTTTCATTTAAAGTGCAAGTGCTCCATTTAATTATAAACTGACGAAATTCATATCCTATATGTACAACACACACCTATAATACAACTCATCAATAAAAATAAATAATAATAATTTTAAATGGCATATAAAATATAATGCTGTGCTACTAAAATATGATTTAAAACCTATCAATAAGAATATATACAATTGTGAAACATCTCAAAATACTAGCTATAAACCAGTATCAACGCTACATTAAAAACGGTTTTATGGATACATAATCATTGATACCTGGTTCTTTAGTAGCATCTGATAAAATCTGCCAGATGCTTTCTTTCTTACTTAAAATAGTTTTTATATCACCACCTCTATTGTTGACTAAAACCTGATCTATAATGGCAAAACTGAACTTATGATGAGTACCATTCTTTTCTATATGCCTATACAAAGCATTTTTTGTATCATGTACTCTAATTCTATATTTGTGATCATAAATTATTTTCTTAAAATTCCTTTCAGTTTTTCCTATGTAATAGGCTGCACATGAAGAACAGGATGCAAGAGAAATTATATTTTTTGAATTATAATTCCCTTTCTTAAATTTAATATACGTCTTGTTTAAATTTTTCAGTTTTATACCTTCACTTTCATTTATAAACTTACATTGACTACACATTCCACATTTAGTAGTAGCCCTCTTTGTATTATTATTTATTGACTTTCCATTACTTTCTTTTTGTAATAGTTTCTTTATATTCATCCCCATCTTAAAAATGAACTTTGGCTTGTCACCTAATACTTGCTTCACTTCATTAGCAAGTGTAAGATTCTTCCAATATTTACTAATAATAGTTATAATTTCATTCTCAAATGGTGAATAAGTTAGTGTACATAACCTTCCCGTTATTATGTTCTTCTGGGGATTATCTTGTTTTGACTCTAATTCCTGCCCTATTCCCAGTACTGGGACATATTTTTTACCCCATTCCTTTATTACATAATTTGATATATCATTCAATATAGCTTCTGGATACCCTCTATTATAAAACATTGATTTGATGTTTATTATTTCCTTAATCATGGTGTCATAATTGGAAGACATTGTCACTGCTCGGATACACTGTCCCTTATAAATATTTTTTTAATATATGTCTCCGATGTTGACTCGTATATTCTATATATCCATTAGAAAAGGTTTTCTTTCGATAAATCTCGGACTGAAAACCACTTTTGGTATTCTTTATATAAGTATCCAAGTATGGTATCCCTTCTTGACCCACATTATAAGTAAATTTTAAAAATCTACTTGTACTATACTTGAACATCGAATTTAAAATGACTGAAAAGAGAGAAACAATAAGTGATGTTGAATTAAGAGAAAAAAATGGTAAAAATCCTACCTTAAAAGAAATGATTTTTGAACTTGGTAATTTGTTACATGTTGTGAAGACCATTAAAGTGGACAATGCATATTTAACAAAGTGTATATCACTTGAAATTTTGCCTATGGGTTTAAGATTTTTTAAGGTACCAATGAGTATCAAACTTGATCATGATACTAAGAAGGAATTTAATGTCTTATTTAATTCCTTCCAAATAAGTTATATGAAAGTATTAATTAAAAAGAATGATGAGAAACTTAGTAAAACAATTTTGGAACTAGAAAAATTGATCAATAATATAACTTCTGATTTATTATTTGATCAATGGCGCACTTTATATAATAAGCAGTTTAAATATGCAGAGACTGCAGCAGAAAAGTTATATGAGAGAAAGAACAAGAAAATTAATAGAGACATAATGCAATTTAAGGAGAACAAAGCATATAAATAGAATATTGAGCGTACTACACACAGATTTAATAGGAGAGATGAACAGAACATATACAGAATGATGACTATATGAATTTTCATGGGGGACGACATTATACCCCGGTGAAAAAACAAAAATATTGGGAGAATTGAGAAAGAAGGAATTAGAGCATCAATTAGAGATATTAACAACACATGAAATAGATACTATTTGTAACAATGAGGAATTAATGAATTTAGTCATTGAAACTACAAGTGAAAATTAGCAAAATGTTATTCATCATTTGAAAGATTTAACTATTTATAATTATACTAGCTATTGTATTAAAGAAGAATTAGATACGTTGTTTATAAAAGGGGTGAAATATATTCCAGCGTCTAAATTTGATTTGGTTGATACTGTAGTAGATGTGAAATTGTATTGTAGGAAGCTCAATTTGAGCTTATTATTTAATAATAAAAATAATAAGAGTAAGGTTCAAGCCAAAGAGTATGAAAAACATAAGAAAAAGAGCACTTTTGTACCACCCCCTAATAAAATGGTGGAAAATTTTGCAAATATTGTTTGTTCAGATATTTATCAGTTTAGTAGGAAAAATAATGGATATCAGTTTATCGATAACTTGACTACAAAAGAAAGGGAATGTCTTAATGATTTGATGAAAAACAATAGTATCAGAATAATGAAACCTGATAAGGGGGGTGGTATTGTGTTATACAATACAATAGATTATGTAAATGAAATTCAAAAATTATTGATTGAAACAGGTAATTATGAAATTACATCAATTAATGAAATCAACATTAGCTATAGAAGAATAGATATGGTAATAGAGGAATATTTATTAGATGGGAGAATAACAGATGAAATTTATGAATTTATAAAAAATGATTATCCCACTCTAGCAACCATAGTAGGAATACCTAAGGTCCATAAAAATGTTATAAGACCCCCATTTCATCCTATAATATCTGGGAGTAAATCCAAAATAAATAATAATAATATTTATAATAATAATAATAATAATAATAATATTTATAAGAATATAAAGCATCTTATTAAATATTCCTGGGTTTTTCTTTCTCAATTGACTTCAGAAAAATGGGACGAGGATCTAATTTTTGTAACAATTGATGTCGTTGATTTATTCTCAAGTATCCCAAAAGAACAAGGGTTAGACTATTTTTGTAATAGTCTTATAAAATAATCGAATATGGGAGGGAATAAAATCAATTTAATAATGGACATGATGGAATTAGTATTAAATAATAATTTCATATATTATGAAGGGGAATATTACAAACAAACAAGAGGTGTTGCTATGGGCGCATCATGCGCCCCAATTTTTGCTAATATAGTAATGCTAGAGTGGGAGAATAAGTTCCTTTTTAATTGTAGATGTTATCAATATATAATTCACTATATTAGGTTTCTGGACAATATATTTATATTGTGGAAGGGACCAGTTAACCTAATTGATGAATTCCTTATATATCTTAATAGTACAAGTAGATTTTTAAAATTTACTTATAATGTGGGTCAAGAAGGGATACCATACTTGGATACTTATATAAAGAATACCAAAAGTGGCTTTCAGTCTGAGATTTATCAAAAGAAAACCTTTTCTAATGGATATATACAATATACGAGTCAACATCCGAGACATATATTAAAAAATATTTATAAGGGACAGTGTATCCGAGCAGCGAGAATGTCTTCCAATTATGACACCATGATTAAGGAAATAATAAACATCAAATCAATGTTTTATAATAGAGGGTATCCAGAAGCTATATTGAATGATATATCAAATTATGTAATAAAGGAATGGGGTAAAACATATGTCCCAGTACTGGGAATAGGGCAGGAATTAGAGTCAAAACAAGATAATCCCCAGAAGAACATAATAATGGGAAGGTTATGTACGCTAACTTATTCACCATTTGTGAATGAAATTATAACTATTATTAGTAAATATTGGAAGAATCTTACACTTGCTAACGAAGTGAAGCAAGTATTAGGTGACAAGCCAAAGTTCATTTTTAAGATGGGGATGAATATAAAGAAACTATTACAAAAAGAAAGTAATGGAAAGTCAATAAATAATAATACAAAGAGGGCTACTACTAAATGTGGAATGTGTAGTCAATGTAAGTTTATAAATGAAAGTGAAGGTATAAAACTGAAAAATTTAAACAAGACGTATATTAAATTTAAGAAAGGGAATTATAATTCAAAAAATATAATTTATCTAGCATCCTGTTCTTCATGTGCAGCCTATTACATAGGAAAAACTGAAAGGAATTTTAAGAAAATAATTTATGATCACGAATATAGAATTAGAGTACATGATACAAAAAACGGTTTGTATAGCCATGTAGAAAAGAATGGTACTCATCATAAGTTCAGTTTTGCCATTATAGATCAGGTTTTAGTCAACAATAGAGGTGGTGATATAAAAACTATTTTAAGTAAGAAAGAAAGCATCTGGCAGATTTTATCAGATGCTACTAAAGAGCCAGGTATCAACGATTATGTATCCATAAAACCGTTTTTAATGTAGCGTTGATACTGGTTTATAGCTAGTATTTTGAGATGTTACACAATTGTATATATTCTTATTGATAGGTTTTAAATCATATTTTAATAGCATAGCATTATATTTTATATGTCATTTAAAATTATTATTATTTATTTTTATTGAGTTGTATTATAGGTGTGTGTTGTACATATAGGATATGAATTTCGTCAGTTTATAATTAAATGGAGCACTTGCACTTTAAATAAAACATGCATGAAGTTTTGGCGCAAAAAATAATTTAAATGTTCTGTGTTTTGAATGGAACAGCTGTTCTGAAGAAGTTTGCGTATTGCAAATGAAAGCACTAAACAGCAGTGTGTACATCAGCACAAAATTATTTAATTCTGGTCTTTCATAATAAACTTCAAGATTGTGGATTTAATTTTCGTGCCTTATTCTAATATAGCCTGCATCTGGTTTCCTTAAACTAGCTGAGATGGTAAAGTGAACTCCAAAGAGAAGACATCCTATCCAGGAAATAAACCAGAAAACCATTCATTGTGAGGCAGCACTACTATCCACCATATCATTGTGCCACCAGCAGTACATACATAATTCTGAACTATCAGTAGGTAGACATAAGATACATGAGAAATGAAACACATCAGTAAAAATTTTCAATAAATGCGACAGACTATACTTATTTGTAATGACAACAATTGCACCAAATGATGTTTGATGACCTTTATTAAAATTCCATAAACATAACGTATTGCCCAATATTTTAGTTTATTAATCACAGCATAAACATCCATATAACTGTTAACTAGGGCAGCATGACCTCATTCACCCTGACCAAATAAGCAGCATCCTTACCCCCACTCACTTATGTTTACTTATCAAGCAGCATTCAGTCGCTCACTTTAATTTCCCAACTCATTGAACCTCCAACACCAGAGGGGGAACAGAAGAGGGACAGGGCTGCCCCTCTTCTCTGCCTACCCAAACTTATAAAATAAACACACAACCTTAATGTTCCAAACACAGGGAGGTAGGGAGGGTCGCAAGTTCACGCCAAAATGCGATTTCTTACCCAGTTACACTTGCATAACATACATTAAGCCCCTCCCTACACTTACCTCATTTCCTCCAAATCAATCTACATTCCCATTTAACCCTTTCATCCCCAACTAGCTTTCTTCCCCTACCCTCTTGAATCCCAATACTATTTCTCCTAACCCCAAGCTGAAGATGTCCCTGGACAAATTGGTTTGTTACCAAACCTCATTTGTCCCAGTCCACTTCAATAAGCACATTACACCAAATGACGTTTGACAACCTTTATTATATTATTTATTATAATTCCATAAACATAACTTATTGACCAATACTTTAGTTTATTAATCACAGCATAAACATCCATATAACTGTTAACTAGAGCAGTATGACCTCGTTCACTCTGACCAAATAAGCAGTGTCCTTACATCTGCTCACTTATTTACTAATCAAGCAATGTACCATCACTCACTTTCATTTCCCACTTATTGAGTTGAACATCCAATCAAATAAGCAGCTTCTTTACCTCCACTCACTTACTTTTACTTATCAAGCAGCATCCAATCACTCACTTTAATTTCCCAGCTCAGTGCCCCTCTTCTCTGCCCACCAGCCTGACGAGGCTGTTCCCCTCCTTCATACCAAACTTCCAAAAATGCCTTCCAGAGCAAACTTAACCGTACATTTACAGTTGAGCCCAAACATCATTTAGTGCATTTCCTCCTGAATGAACCAAACTAGATCCTTGTCGTCAACCTATAAATCCCCATCATATAAATAAACAAAGCAAACAGTTGCCTAAACAGTTGAAATTGAACCGATGATCTTTCTTCAGTGCAAAAGTACTGCTCATGTCCTTCTATAACCCCTGTAAAACAAACATATCTTTACTTATCCTACTACCCCTGGTCACTTTGTAATTATTCCAGGGTCATTACCTGACAAATGTACCACCAAAACACTAAGGATCCAAACACCATCTGAAAAAAAGCAAGCCTAATGGCACACCATCCTAATTAGCTGTAGCGTCATTTTGCCACCCAAACGCTATAATAATGACCAAAATCAAGATCAAGATCAATATACTAGTAATCCAACCACTATACCTTCTATGTCTTGCTTAAACCTTCATGCTCCTGCAGAAATGGAAAGCTGTTCCTCACACATCTCCAGTGCACACACATACCTTGCAATGCTCTGTCAAACCTTTCTACTAGCCTTAAAAAGGGTCCGGATCATGCACATCCTACTGATTGCCCACCCCCCAATGCCAAATCCAATGAAGAACAGTGCTAAACTCTCAAAGTAACCCGATCACTGTGCAACCCATCTGAATAGCCTTTCCACAGGAAAACTTAAACCTAACTACCATGCCCACAAAATCCTATCCACTGTCACATTGCCACAATTCCAAACCATATGTGGACAAACTCCCAATAAACATTCCCCAACCTACTCTACCCTGCCCCTGACATACCTCAGCCTCACTTGCTTCCACACGACTCCCAAACTGCACCAACTCTGACATGTCTTAAAGAGCACCTAATAAAGTATAATTACCTGTGACTTCATTGTGCACCACTCCAGCAACTGGCACATCTAGCCCAGCAAAATCCATCACCTTTCAAATCCACTTCCTTCACACCACTAACTGATGCCCACTCTGCACTACTGCATCTGGAAAAGAAAAGAAAACTGTAACTCCTCTGCCCACACACAAGCCAAAACTTCTTGCTGATAATCTATCCCATCTAATAAAAGTTCATGTTCCTCGATGCTTTACATCTAAACGTCCGTCACACATTCCATGCTAGCAATTTAACTGATATCTATGGTAAATATAACTGAATAATTATTTCTTAAAAGGCCTATTACATAATTAAAATTATCACACTTTAACCATCCTATGAACATGCTAGCTAATGTTAGTGAACTATTGGAAAGTGCTCCACCTTTCACCTATTTGTACCACATTATAAGTGGCAGCATTCCTCATCATGGAAATGGAAGGAAAGACAATAATCAATCTGAAGAAAATTAAACCATTCCATACTTCTGCTAGCACAACAAATTACTGAACCTGCGATGCCATCTGTGTTAAAAGGGGAGGCTTTACTTAACCTAACTCCCATAACATTACCAAAACATACCACAAGTTTCAGATGAGAAGTGTGCACATAGTAGTGGCATTTGTCACCTCAGAAAATCCATCATCTTCACTCAGCCTCTCATTCTCACAAAAAAAAAAAAAAAAAAAACACAGTGACATACCACCTTGATTCTGTAGCACTTCAGCCTTGCCCACCACCATTTCCCAACTTTGGAGTCCATACTTCAGAGTGCCATTCCCAGTCTCCATCAAGGATTGCCACAGGAAAAGCCCATGTAACCACCCCCCAGATGAATATGCTCATCTCTCCTTGTCACCCAAGCTACTAATGGAACCAGGGTTGACTGGGCTATAGTCTGGGCTTTAATTCTCTACACCACCAGAGTGGCAGCCTAAATCCATTCATGGTAAGTCACTCTTCATCTGCCTGTAAGAATTCATCTATGGTCCCTTACCAAGTTTCACATATTTCTGGCCATAAATAGAAATCTCCTGCTTTTCCACATGCTTTAGACTGATTTTGACCTAATTCTATAGCATGGTATGGAATTTTCATCCTAATATTTTATAGTAAGCCAAGTTATTTGAAACTTAGACTGCCATCTCTGCTGGAGATAACTCCCCCACCACTTCCTTGCCTTATACACCTAACCTGTGCTATCTCTCTATGTTGCCAGCAGAAACATTGCATTTTGGAGAAAAGCAAGGCAAAAGACAATATTGTAATTGCACCGATTTTGGTTGTTTTATTTGTGCTGTATTACATAAATTTCTACTTTTAATATGCCATTTTCCAGTCACCAGTAGTCTCACCAATGCTCTTCTCTGTAGTTTTCACCTTTTCACTGAATGTTTCCGGCTGTGTATCTGCATAAGGATGCTTGAGATCTGCCTTTGCTCACCCTCACTTCATTTTTGCATGCTGCTCGCTCCACCTGTACCAGGATTCCCAGCCTCCACATTACACTACATTTATTCTAACTCCACCCTCCCATATTCCATCTCTATCACTGGCCACCTATCATATACAAGAAACCAAAACCACATTTAGTCAATCCTGTACAGCTCCAAACTATTCTTAAATGTCTCCCATAAGCACATATAGCTAGTCCTGAACTAGCTCATACATTTCTTAAACCTTTCCCTCTCTCATACTCTCTCCTACTTTATTAACATGCTCCTTCCTTTCAAGATAATTGTACTAACATCTTCATATCTCTCTCCACTCCTATCTTTCCATATCCATAGCACTACCCCAATCAATTGCTATCTACTGCCAATACTTTGTATTCTGTATATTCAAAACTCATTCAGATCTGCTACTCTGTTGTTCATATCATTATTTTATATCACTCAGTTCACAGTCTCCTAAATGTGTCTCACTGTGATCTATAAATCTCACTTTGCCTTTGCTTCTATCATCTATAGATTATTATAATGATGATGTATCTAAGCATGCTCTCTGGATTACTTCTCCTATTTCCTTATCTTACAACCTATAATACCAGCTTACAATAAAGATATGCCGCACCCACAACCACACAATGTACCAAGCACATAGTCAAACACTCAATTCCTAAAATTGCACTTAATGTATATAATGTATCCCTCATTTACCCATACAAGTGTGAGATTTTTCACATGTCCTCCAAATGTCTGCTGTTATTTTGTGACTTTAAGTGACAGCTATTTGCCAGAGCTTCAACTTATGAGAAACAAACTGAAAATATGAGTCAAAATTCTGGACATTCTGTGAAAATCTGGACAGTTGAGAGCTATGTCTGCCATAACCCTCCCCCTCAGCCTTTAATGCCGCACAGTACATGAGCGAATGACAGGAAGTCTTCACTGGTGACTCACAACCCACAAAACACATGCATTCTCTCAACCCTCCCCCAACAAAAACCATAGCTGTGGCAAAACTCCACTCTCACTGCAACACCACCACTGTTGGGAAAGAAAAACAGAATTACAGCCACAAACAAAAAGGGGCAATGTCCCCAAAATAGGGACTACTGAAACACCGCCTTTAGCTGCATTTTTTTCATTTATTTAAACATAAGTAACTTTTAGAAAACAGTAGGTCATCATACAAATATATAGCACTGTGGTAGAAAAAAAAATGTAAAACTGGTACTAATATTTGGTGTACATAAGGCACCAAAAGCTGCCTGATTTTGTTATCAAACATTTCTGCAGGCTTTAATTTAGTAAACCATATACAAAAACATCTCTGATCCATTTATTAGTATCTTTACAAAGAGATCGGTGGAAAACAACCTCTGTAATTGCAATTTGTGACAGCATTTATAGTCATAAGATGCTGAAATTTGTTTGCTGTAATAGTATTAATTTCTACAGTTATAACATGCAGTCTGTGAAAATTTTCATAGTATTCTATTAGCACCATGACCCATTAGACTTTACCATCATGAATGAAATCTAAAATGCATTTATCACAGTTACCTAGTTGTGAAGATGTTACTCAGTGGTTTAGCATATGGGGCAGGTGTACAATTCAAAAGACAATGGTATGGAATTTTATGAGTGTGGATTATGATTCAGGAGACACTGGACAAACTGAAGGAGAAAACAGATTTTCTGACTGTATCAGGGAAAGACAATGAACAAGAATGTGAGGAAGATGTCAAAAATGCGGAACATCAGAAGGCTGATGTGACTACACAGCAATGTACTCGAGCAACTATGTCAAAATATGGAGGCTACAAAGCAAAGGTAGTTGTGAGAAGATGGAAGCACTGTCTAAGAAGGCTAGCAGAATGGCAAGACAGGTTAAAGTTGAAAGGGACTAAACCGAAGGGATCAGAATGGAAATAAGGGTTCTTTTTAGTTACACAGCTGAAAGGATGAAGGCAGAGACAGACCTGTCCAAACTTAATAAAGATGTAAGGGAGATCACTGGAGGCTTAACATTAGCAGAGGAACTGAATGAATGCTTTGCTTCTATTTTCAATAGGGAAAGCAAGAGACAGTGGCCATGCTTGGGATGGTGTTAGGATAGAATAGGGAAAAGATTAAACAGACACCAGGAAAGAAAGGGAGGAGGAGGTGGAGTGAAGACTTGCTGGCATTAGGGATACATGAATACATACAAATGTTTCAGGAATAACCAATAGTAATGTAGTCTAACACTATACCAAATCAGTTGTCCCAATCAGAGGTGTTCAAATGATTCTTAAAAATATCTAAACTAGTGCTTGCTTTAGTATAGTTTGGTAGTCTATTCATTGCATCAGCTAATCTGTCAGAAAACCAATTAAGTATATTCCTTCCTATATAATCTCATACACAGGTTGCCTGATACTTCTCTTCTGCTCTTTGATAATCTTAACATCTCTATATACTTAAATAAGGTCTCCTCTTAAATATCTATATTTGACAATGCACAAGATCAGATATTTTAGCCTTTTCACCTTCATGGATGTCCTGCTAGTTTTGTTATAAGGTCTCATTATTATTATTTGACAGTCTAATTTCAGTGCAACATAGCTTACAAACAATGATTTCATTTTGTCTGATTTTCTAGACATAGTTCTTCTTTTTATACAGACGATAGTTTTATAACCATCATTAACCAGCTGATTGATGTACTCCAAAAAAAAAAGACCCTCAAATTTCAATCTGTTTATATCCCTGGGTCTTTAAATGAATCTTCATTTTTAATCACCATGTGTTGTAATACATATTGGGCCAGATTCAGGAAGGCTTACACGGAGTTCAAGAGTAGTGTAAGCCTCCATGTAAGCCTCCTGATTCAGGAACAGCCCAAATCTCCGTGTAAGAGACAGCTAACACGTCTTTTACATGGACTGGGCGTGGAAATGCTCAATACCTCATTTGCAGCTTAAAGATATGCAAATGAGGTATTTGAGCGATCCACGAAGCCAAAACCAGTCCGTGTAACGGACGTGTTAGCTGCAGAAATGTACTCAGCTGACAACTGAGTACATTTCTGCAAAATTAAAAACGGAGCTATGTCAGCTCCAAATAAAGGGTGCATATGTTTCATTAAGCATGCCAATGGCCAAATATGTGGCCATTGGCATGAAAAAGTGTTGCAAAAATAAGTTATATAACTTTTTTTTTTTCACAGGATTTTTGTGTTTAACTGCAGCGCACACCCGCGCAAATGGGGTGCGCTACCTAAAACTAAAAACCGAAGCTTATAAGCCCACAATTGTGGGATTTATGTAGTACATTGAATGTCAATGGAGGGACTTGCAGACCAAAAACAATATGGCCTCCGTGTAGTGGTTGTCAAGGGGGGGAAGCTCCGTGTAAGACATGTAACTAGTCATTACTAGGCAATCCTATGTAAATGAGGGTTACAATACTGAATCACACTGCCACATAGGTAATGAGCACTTTCTGAGTAGTGTAAGACTTAGAGAAGGGGGAGGAACAGAGTAAGAGGTAGGTGACATCACGGGGGGGAAGGATAGAAAGAAATGTACCAGATTGGAGGGCAATGTAAGGTAACAGATGACAGACAGACATCAGGGAGGGAGGTGTGTCTCAACAGAACACTAGGAAAGTCAAGAAATTGAGGGTATACGCTATCCCTACACTCAAAGTTTCTTGATATATGTGCATGCGCGTGTAAGGCAGGTTTAACATGTGGGAGCGTGTTGCAAACTGTTTACAACAGTTTGCGGCGCACGCGTGTGTAAGGCAGTGTGTGCGTTTTAGCATGAATCAGCTTAGCTAACACCGTGTAAGGATGTGTGCGCGCGTGTAACACCGTGTAAGGATGTGTACACGTGTTTAAGTGACTGTAAGCGTGTTTAAGCTGGTGTGCACATTGCTCCCCCTCAGGAAACAGAGAGGAAACAGGAAACAACTAAAATACATGGAAACTGACAGAAGCTACTACTAGAGTTAATTGGTGGAAACAATTAGAAGCAGGCAATTACACAGGCAGACTAGAAGCCCAACCCAGCACTTAAAACACAACAAAGAGCAGTGCAGGCTGTTTCTCACAAGAGATACTGCCAGAAACTAAGCTATCAGAATTGAAAACTGAAAAAGCTGAACTCAGAGCAGAAATGCTAGGGGCTGCCATGGCTATTATAATCAGGCATAGGCGAATTGCTGAGGGTGGTGACAATGCAGACGCTGACAGACAACCCAGAGTGAGGAGAAGGAGAAGAGTATACAGGCCCAGGGTCACCTACCATGGGTTACATGAGCTGGAGATAGTAGAGCGCTACAGAGTGGACAGAGACCTTCTGCAGCAGATTGTTGAGCTGTGCAGGCCACATCTCACACACAGAACCAACAGAGGGAACCCATCCCAGTAGAAACCAAGGTATGTGTTGGCCTAAGAATACTAGCAACAGGTACCTTCCAGAGACCAACTGGTGATATGATGGGGATATCACAGGCATCAGCCTCCAGAGTACTGCACCAGTTCCTGGATGCCATGTCACCACATGTCAGTGATCATATATATGTCCCTAATGACAGTGAGGTTGTGGCCAGCAATATGCGTCTCTTCCAGCAAATAGCGGGATACCCTGAGGTGCTGGGTGCAATAGACTGCACGCACATACGCATCAAAGCACCAGCCGGTGAGCGGGGTAGAGCCTACATTAACCGCAAGGGATACCCCTCCATCAACTGCCAGGTCATGTGTGATGCCCAGGGCATAATAATGAATGTGTGTGCTGGCTGCCCTGGGAGCTACCACGATTCCCACATCTGGCATCTGACGCAGCTGTACCAATCATTTGCCAATGGGGACTTCCCACACGGACACCTAGTGGGGGATGCAGGTTATGCACTTGAGCCGTGGCTGATGACACCCATCAGAAATGCACACACACCTGAACAGGAACCCCATAATGAGGCACACGCACAAACACGTAATATCATAGAGCGTGTGTTTGGGCTGCTCAAGTCATGGTTCCAGTGTCTGGACACGTCTGGTGGAGCTTTGCAGTACACACCAACTACATGTACCCAAATGATCATGATATGTGCTATGCTACATAATATGATCCTGCGGAAACAGCTGCAGCAGGACCAGCACAGGGCTGGGCCAAACATCCCCCCACCATTGCCAAGGCCACCACAGGCAGGGGGTGACTCGGAGGAGGAACAACCTGACCTAGTCCCAGTAGGCAGAAGGAGGCATGCCCAGTATGCCCTGGCCTTGGCAAAGAGGCAACGCATAGCACATACACTTGGTCAGTAGGAACACTGGGACTGATACCCGCTCTGACTCACTCATACAGTAACAGGGATGCCTAACATGACACAACCTGCTTCCAAACGTACAGGGAGTGTAGTATGTGTATCCGACAGAGGTGGCCCTGCAGCACCACCTGAGGCATGAATGCCATGTGTTAAGTAATGTAATATCATGTACAATATGCACACCTGAGGACCCCAACTAACATCCATATCCACGCATATGACCCTCGGAAACAGCTGCACGTCATACAGTGATGTACATGTGCAAAAACATGGAACAAGATACAAAATGAGGGTGACTAGCAATAAATAGCATGGATAACCACACACCCATGTTTGTACCACAACAAGAAGCAACATGGAATAGCCATGGTCAAAACCAATGGCTAAAACCGACTACTACTATATAGCTTGCTGCAGACCACTGTCCTAATAGCAGGAACTGCCCCAGGCCTATGTCCATAGGTTCATAGGTTCATACTAGGCTATCTGCCCTAGGGCATTAATAAGCCTAGCCCAGAGTTTTGTGGCTTCTGCCACCCCTGCAAGTTGATGGATAATATGCCCATTATTTTGCTGTGCCTCTGTCAAGCAGTGATACTGAGGTTATCCCTGGGGTATACCTGCAATCTCCCATCCATTGGTCAAGATCTCACTTGAACAAAGCCAGTGAGGTGCTCAGCCTCACATGTACCAGGATGTCGTTCCACAGCATATGGACTCTCTGGGTGATGAATCTGTCCCTCCAGCACATCCTATTAATATCTGTGTTGAGGTTTAGGTCTCCTGCCCTTGTAGTTCTGATGGATGTAGAGGTCTTGAGGTGAAGCATGTTCATTAATTCTGGGTTGGACATAGCCTTGTATGTCAGGCACAGGTCACCTCTGAGCAGACGGTAAGCAACTGAATACAGCTGGAATTCCTTCAGTCAGGCAGCATAAGAAATGTGTTTGAGACCCTTTCACCTCCTTTCGAGGAATTTGTGGGCCCATCCAATCTGAATGGGGCACTGTATGCAATCATTGGTCTGATGAGTGATGAGTACAGGGGAACAATGACCTCCCTTGATCTAGATGTGAATCACTGCATGATGAGGTGGCCAATGTAGAAGGCCTTCCAAACTACCCTGGCAATGTGAGTGTCAAACAAAAGGTCACTGTCAACCTGGGTGCCCAGGTCCCTGATAACCTCCGTAGTGCTTAGAGGATTGCCACCTAGATGGGAAGTAGTGGTAACCTTGTTCTTCCTGAAGGGTATGGCTATGCATTGTTTAGTGTTTAATGTAAGGCCATGGCTGTGGCACCAGTTATCCGTGTCTATGAGACCCTTCTGAAGGATGTCTGTGTCAGATGGGTTTCCAACTATGCTTCCCAGTTTGCAGTCATCTTCAAACTTTGTCAGCCATAATCCTCCTGTGTTTGCTTGTACTTCTGAAAAGTAGATACTGAACAAATGTGGGCCCAGGACTGAGCCCTGTGGGACACCACTTGTGACAGCTCTGGAGTGTGAACTGGCACCAGCAACTTTGACCCTGTGTGTTCCGTCACTTAGCCAGTTTGCAACCCATGCTGTGATGTATGGGTTCACAATTAAGCTGGTGATGTTTTCAATGATACCTGAGTGGGGTATTGTTGAAAGCCTTTGCCAGGTCAAGGTAGGCTGTGTGGACTGCCCTGCCCACGTCAATGGCCTGGGTGACTGTTTTGAAAAAGTCAACCAAGTTTAAAAGGCATGATCTGCCCTTGACAAAGCCAAACTGGATTGTATCCAATGTCTGCAAGTCCCCTATGTCTTCATTTATAATTCCCATTATGATCTTCTCCATAGCTTAGCAGAACAGGCTTGTCAAGCTGATGGGATGGTAGTTTCTGGGGTTGGTGGAGGCACCTCCTTTGTGAAGTGGGTCCACCATAGCCGTATGCCACTCCTTGGGCACATATCCTGAGGTGAGGCTAAGATTAAACAGCTGCCCTAACTGTGGGTGTAATTACTCATTGAGTTCATGGAGCACACAACTGGGGTCACCATCTGGTCCCATGGATAAAGTGTTTTCTGCCTTGGATAGAGCAGTTCCCACCCCAGCATTGGAGATGTATGGGGGGGCTACAATCCTCTGGTGTAGATACCCCTCCAGTTGGGGGGAGGGGGGGGAGGAATCTGCAATGAACCTGTCAGCCAGTATGTTGGCAATGTCTGTAGGTGCAGTGATATCTACATCATTCCGAACTAATTCTGAGCATATCTGGGAGTTCCCTCCCAGGTTTCAAACATAGGCAAGAAAGGCCTCATGATTGTCCCTTGAGTCCTGAGTGGGTTTACTCTCAAAACTTGCCTCGGATGATTGTATGGGGGAACCCAGTGTTGTACTCACAATGAGCAGGGGTGTCTTCCCTCCCACGGATTATGCTCTATCTTGTAGTAGCCCCTTCCTTGTGTTGTAGAGCTTGTTTATGGCTAGGGTCCACCAGACTGGATGCTTGCCTGTGGTACAAAGAGTCTTTGTTTTGTTTGGGATTGCCTGATCCATGCAGTCCTGGAGGTGCTGGTAGAAGGCATTTGTAAGTGATACAGTGGCTTGGGTAATGGTGTCTGCTGGCTTGGGGGCCTTGAAAGAGACCACACCAGTCCTTAGAAATGTGAAGTCGGCATCTGAGAAGGTCTTCACTGTTTGTTTTTCCATCTGTGGTGTGGGTGGGATGTGGACTCCCACTGAGAGTAGTCCATGATCTGATCTCACCAATGATGGGTATACTGCTGGTGTTGAACAGTGTGACCCCATGTTCGTGATGATGATTTCTAGTATGTTGCCTCCACTTGAGGGGATTGGGACCAGTTGTTCTATGGCATTTCAGTGTATGAACTCATTGAACCTTTGTGTTAGAGTGTTGTGGCATGATTAGTGATCCCAGTCTATATGTGGATAGTTGGAATCACCCAGTAGGATGGTGTTTGGAGATACATTTATCCCCTTCAGTGTTTGCAGGATAGCTGTTTGAGGTACCTGAGTTTGAGAGGGTTGCATGTAACATGCTACAAACTGCAGAGCAGTCTTGCCTACGGTCACTGGCACCTGGATGGTCTCCGATGCATCGTGTGTTGCCACCAACAATGAGGTGAGGGTGTCCTTGATGAATATGGACACCCACCATCCTTCTTGGTGTTGTCCGGATGCTGGTGCCAGAATGCATGATATGAGGTAACACCCGATAGTGCCGGGGTGCTGTCAGAAGCTGTGAACCAGGTTTCAGGCACAGCACAGACATCAATGTGCTACATACTGAGAAGGGCATAGAGTGTGTGCAGCTTGAGGTTGAGACCTCTGGCATTGAGCAGCAGTACCCTTAGTGTCCTTCCTTTACTGTGTTCTAGGGTGGTAGGTGTAGTATCTGAATCTTGCATAAAAAAGGCACAATGGGGGTGGCAAGAGCGTCATCCGAAATCCGGAAGCCCAGGGTGACAGGTGCAAGCCGTCCCTTGCAAATCACCGTGTCCTGTCCAGCATGTCGTCCCAGGCAGACAGACATTGGACCCCTTTGAATGACACCATAGTCTAAGCAAAATAATACAGCTGATCATCTTGTCTCTGTTTATGTGGCATCATACTTGGTGAAGGTAGGATACTGCTGAAGGTCAGGGTCATACCTGCCTGGCCTACATAATCAGAGGGATCCTCTATGTCTCTTTCCATGTAGTCCAGGGAGGTACATCTCAGGTCGTTCACACCAGCATGGATAATGACTGGGTCAGACCTGTACTTGCAGTTGAGTGACCTGAGTGCTTGCATTATGTGGTGGATTCCAGTGCCCGATAGGCAGCTTACTGTGACCTCCTCCGTACCCGATCTGGTGAGCGGGACGTCAGTGTGTCTGACTATGGAGTAACCATAGACAAGTGTGTCTGGCATTGTTTTTGACCTTAAGGGCTGTGACTGTTTGGCACACCGACTCTGTGGTCAATGTGTTGCATGTGCTGTGCCCTGTGGAGGCAGTTGTGTGAGTGTCTGCTGTGGTGGCCACTGCCATTGCGGTAGAATCCTGATCAGAGCCTCCAAGAGTGTCTCTGTGTGTCTATGTGTATGATCTTAAGTTGTGATAGTGCCATGTGAGACTGGATTTCTGATGTGTGTGTGGTTACCTTCACCTTCTCTCTGGTCTTGCTAGTCCTATGTTGAGAGAGCTCAGCCTCCACTTTGGCTATATAGTTGCATCTCTCACATGTATGTGTGTTTTATGGCAGAAGGAGAGGGTTGTCAGTGTACATGAGGCAAGTGTAACATTGCCTCAATATTCCCAGGTTCACCAGCTGAGCAGGAGAGGACACTAGCAACTGATCTCTAGACATGCTAGAAGGAATAGACAAAACAATGTTGGAATACAGGGAGATATCAAGCCCCCAAACCACATCATACTGTTTGATTGACAATAGCTACACATACACCGGTGTTTCATAGTGTCATAGTCTACTACTAGCCTATCTGCCCTAGTGCATGTATAAGCCTAGCCATAGTGATGTGGCTATTGCCACCCCTTAAACTGGTAATAAGTGTACAGAATAGATTCTGATGATTGTGCCTCTGACTTAGTAGTGACACAGTATGACCCCCTTATGTAATTGAATAACATGACTGTGCCTCTGTCTAGTCTGTGCCTCCATCTCAAATGCAGTTGTCCAGATGTCTCCTGAAGAGAGTCAGTGAGGGACTCTGTCAAACATGGACTGGGATACTCTGCTAGAGTGTGAGATGCCTCTGAGTTATGACTCTGTCCCTCCAGCATGTCCTATACATGTATGTGCTGAGGTTCAAATCCTCAGCTCTCATGGCTCTGGTGGATTTGGATTGCTTGCAGTGGAGCATGTCCACCAAATCCTGATTGGACATGGTCTTGTATGTCAGGCATAGGACACCTGTACGTATGCGGTATGACACTGAACAAAGCTGGATTTCCTCTATTCTGGAAGCATCTGACATGTGTTGAAGAACCCTGATCTTCATGGTAGGTTCCTTTGGGGTGTCTCCAGCTGTTGCAATTGCTGGGTGAGGTACATACCACATGGGGCTTCGTATTCAATCATGGGCCTGATAAGGGAGAAGGATAGTGGAACAATGACCTCCTATGATCTTGATGGAAAACCCTCCATGATAAGGTGGGCAAGATAGAAAGTCTTCCTAACCACTTTGGCAACAGGGGTGTCAAACGAGATGTCACTATCTACATGTGTCCCCAGGTGTCTGATTTGTTGTCTGTGCTCAGTGGGTTGCTGTCTATGTATTGATCTGTGGGTACTTTGTTCCTCCCAAAGGGGATGAATACACATCAGTTGTATTCAGTTTCAGGCCATGTGTCTGGCACCAGCTATCCGCCTTTGTGACGGCATTCTGTAGTATTTGTGTGCCGGCTGATGTATTCACTATGGTGCCTAGGTTGCAGTCATCTGCAAACTTTGTCAGCCACAACCCCCCTATGTTTGCTTTCACATCTGAAAAGTAAATACCAATTAAGAGGGGTCCCAGGACACATCCTTGTGGGACACCACCTGTGACTGGCTTCGAATCTGACAAGGCACCTGCAATGTTGACTTTATGGGTTCTGTTTCTTAGCCATTTTGCAACCTATCCTGCGACATATGCCGTTATATGTCAGCTGTTGAGCTTGGCTATGATGCCTGAGTGTGGTATTGTGTCACAGGCCTTAGCCAAGTGCAGGTAGGCTGTGTGGACTGCGTAGCCCTCATCGATGGCCCTACTGACAGTTTCATAGTAGTCAACTAGGTGCAAAAGGCAGGATCTGCCCTGTACAAAGCTGAACTAGGTGGGAACAAGGGTCCGTGGGTCAGTAATGTGTCTGTGTAAGAGCTCCATAATGACTCTCCCCATATCTTTGCAGACAAGGCTGGTTAAGCTTGTGTGGTGGTAGTTGCCATGGTCTGTGGAGGCATCTCCTCTGTGGAGTGGGACCACTGTTGCCGCACGCCAGTGTTCACGTACCTATCCTGTAGCAAGACTAAGGTTAAATAGCAGTTGTATCAACAGGTCCAGCCCTTCTGGAGTTCACATAGCATGCAACTGGAGATACCAGCAGGTCCCATGGATGCTGTGTACTTGTCTTTGCTGAGTGTGGCTCTCACATGGACATCCAAGATGACAGTGAGGTTACATACAGCAGTGATAACTATCTTCTTTTGGGGGTGAGGGAGGGGGTAAATCGCACTGAAGCTGTCCGCCGGAATGTTGCCAATATCTGTCAGGTCACTGGAATATATGTTGTTGTGTACCAACTCTGAGCATATCCGAGGGTTCACAACCAGGTGTCTGACATAACTGAAGAAATCAGTGTGGTTACCTGCATTGTCTTTGGTGATTTATGTCCCCAAGTTGACCTTGCATGTCTTTATGAGATAATGTAGCTTTCTACTAGTGCTGATCACAGCTGTCTTCCCTTTGGAGATGTAGCTCTGTCTTGCATTAGTAACCGTCATCTGTCATACAGTCTGTTTATGGCTGGGGTCCACCAGACAGGACACTTTCCCTTTGTGGATACGGTCCTGTTTTTATTTGTGATTGCATGGTCCATGCTGTCTGACATCTAGCTAAGGGGAGGTCATTGTGGTTCTGCAGTTATCTTTCATCAGCATTAGAAATTACCACAACAACCCCTGTGGGGTGTACCTCATGCAGACACATCCAGCACCTGTAAAGTCCACAACAGTACCTCACCAGGAGTATGACTGAGCTGGAACACATGTAATGTGTAGTCTGATTACACAGAGTGCAGCTCCACACACTGCCATGCTGTCCACCCAGATGCAAGCTGTGCCTGATGTAGAAAGCCATGTCCAAGCTGGAATCAATGCACATGCTGCACCTTGTACAATCTGAATGGCAGGGAGCTATGCACATGAGGGACCTGAACCCCAGCACTGACATATATAGGACAGGCTGTACTGCATTATCCAAAACACAGTAGTCACCCCCACACATGAGTAAACTACCAGTACAGGTTGTCCGTAGAGACACTCGTTGAGTCCCCTCAACAGGAATCCTAATGAGTGCATGGGAGATGGGAGGTTTACCCTGGGTATCAATGTTATGTCACAGGTAGACAGAGGCACAGTATACTAAACAAGACATATGTCATGGCAAACATCACTTACAATGTGTTGATGGACAAACACACTCTCCGACTAGCATTAGAAATGGCCTAGGGCACATCGGTAGTGTTCGCCAATGTACACCCATGTTGTGGAATACACTACCGATGTTGGATGAGGCTGTTGTAAGTAGTTCACATCTGAACATAATGCAACATGGTCAGATAGGTTCATAGGTACATAGGTTTATACTAGGCTATCTTCCCTAAGGCAGGTATAAGCCTAGCACAGAGTTCATTGGCATACACCACCCCTTATATGGAAACAGTACTGTGCCCATTAGTGTGTCATGCCTCTCTCCAGCAGTGACACCATGACAATCCCCGGGTTAAACGTATGACCTTCCATCCACAGGTCAAGATACCTCTTGAACACAGCCAGCAAGGTGCTCTGCCTCACATGGACCGGGATTGTATTACACAGCATAGGGAGTCTCTGGGTGATAACTTCATCCCTCCAACATGTACAACATACAACCCTGTTAAGGTATAAGTCACCTGCACTAGTGGTTCAGGTGGATCTTCTGATTCTGAGGTGGAGCATGTCCATTAATCCCTGTTTGGACATGGCCTCGCATGTCATGCACATGTCACCTCTAAGCAGACAGTATGTGAGTGAATAGAGTGGGAGTGTCTTCAATCTGGCAGCATATGACAGCTGTTGGGGTTCCTTGATCCTTTAGGTGGGGGACATTCAGGGTGTCTGCAATTGCTGCAGATGTTGGGTGACATACAGCCAGAATAGGGCATTTGACTCGATCACCGGTCTGATAAGTGAAGAGTACAGGGGAACAATGACCCACTAGATCTGGATGTGAATCCCATCCTGAGCACGTGGGCAATGTAGAAGGTCTTTCTAGCCACTTTAGCAATGTGAGTCTCAGAAGAACGACTGTCAACCTGGGTCCCCAGGTCCATGATAACCTTCTCTGTGCTTAGAGGATTGCCACCTATATGGTAGCTTGGGGTCACCTTGCTTTTCCTGAAGGGTATGTCTACACATGTTGTGCACTTTGACTTCAGGCCATGGCCCTGGCACCAGCTATCAGTTACTGTGAGTCCCTTCTGAAGGATATCCATGTGTGATGCACTGTCCAGCATGGTGCCCAGTGTGCAGTCATCTGCAAACATTGTCAGCCAAAGTCCTCCCATGTTGGCCTGTACTTCTGGGAAGTACATGACAAACAATGGGGCCAAGGACTGAGCCCTGTGTGACACCACCTGTGACCAGCCTGGAGTCTAACATAGTGCCAGCAACTCTAACCCTGTGGGTCCCGTCCTTAAGCCAGTTTGCAACCCATCTTGTGACATATGGGTTTACATTTCAGTTGTTAGGGTTTTCCACAATACCTGACTGGGGTATTGTGTTGAAAGTGTTTGCAAGGCCAAGGTAGGCTGTATGGACTGCCTTTCCCCAACAATGGCCTAAGTGACCAATTTGAAGATGTCAACCCAGTACAAAAGGCATGATCTGCCCTGACCAAGCCAAAATGGGATGGGTACAATGTCTGCATGTCCCCTATATCTTTGTTTATGAGCTCAATTATGATCCTCTCCATAGATTTGCAGACTACACTTGTTAAGCTTATGGGGCAGTAATTACCAGAGTCTGTAGAGGCACTGCCTTTGTGCAGATGTGCACAACTGGACCCTAACCAGGCTGTTGTGCACACTATGGAAATGTAAAGCGGTGATAGGACTAAAGCCCAGGATACTGACCACCACAGTGAAAGTACTGAAACACGACACTATACAGTGCTACAGTGTTAAGTCAGTATGAACGGATGTTGACAATTGTGTGCAAAGTATCCCATGCAAAACCTGCAGGCACAGTATACTCCCTGTTTTGTTCCCACAAAAGCATTGGACAGTAACTACACAACATGGCAGACAACACACAACCATAAACTGGAGGTATTTGTTGAAGGTCACACTCATCCACAAATGTGATGGGCTGCAGAGTTCAACATATGTAAAGCCCACACTGGGCATGCTCACACACTTAGATAAATGAGACATCTTTCACACAACATGCCATGGGAAGGCTGAACTGGGCATGCTCACACACTTGGTCCAAATGTTACTCCTAGCAACTGTGAAAACACACCAGAGGATGCTCATTCCCCTTTCTAGACACTGATCATGTAAGCACCCTATAAGTATATCGGAGAAAAGGAATCTCTCAGTAATCCGAATAGCATGCTCTGCTAATGCGTCCGTCTGTAGTGTCATAACATAGTTAGGTAGGGGTTTGAATCCAGCAGGTGGCAAGTGTGTGTGAAGGGGTTTAAGTGTGTGTGTATGAAAGAAACATCTCTTTTGGCAACTGGGAAAATACACCACAGGATGACCATTCCACTTTCTAAACTCTGGCGATGTCAGCACCCTATAAGTATATCAGGGGAAAGAAAACCTCCCAGTAATGCGAATAGCGTGCTGTGCTAATGTGTCTGTCTCTAGTATCATAACATAGTTAGGTAGGGGTTTGAATCCAGCAGGTGGCAAGTGTGTGTGAAGGGGGGTAAGTGTGTATGAAAGAAACATCCCCTTTGGCAACTGTGAAAATACACCACAGGATGATCATTCCACTTTCTAAACTCTGGTGATGTCAGCACCCTATAAGTATATCAGGGGAAAGGAAACCTCCCAGTAATGCGAATAGCGTGATGTGCTAATGCGTCCATTTCTAGTATCATAACCTAGTTAGGTAGGGGTTTGAATCCAGCAGGTGGCAAGTGTGTATGAAAGAAACATCCCTTTTGGCAACTGGGAAAGCACACCACTGGATGATCATTCCACTTTCTAAACTCTGGTGATGTCAGCACCCTATAAGTATATCAGGGGAAGGAAAAACTCCCAGTAATGCAAATAGCATGCTGTGCTAATGCGTCAGTCTCTACTGTCATAACCTAGTTAGGTAGGGGTTTGAATCCAGCAGGTGGCAAGGGTGTGTGAAGGGGGGTAAGTGTGTGTGTATGAAAGAAACATCCCTTTTGGCAACTGGGAAAGCACACCACTGGATGATCATTCCACTTTCTAAACTCTGATGATGTCAGCACCCTATAAGTATATCAGGGGAAGGGGAAACTCCCAGAAATGCAAATAGCACGCTGCGCTAATGCGTCCGTCTCTAGTGTCATAACCTAGTTAGGTAGGGGTTTGAATCCAGCAGGTGGCAAGTGTGTGTGAAGGGGATTAAGTGTGCGTGTATGAAAGAAACATCCCTTTTGGCAACTGGGAAAACACACCACAGGATGCACATACCCCTTTCTAAACGATATCACAATTATGTATGGCTTTTGATTACAGACATGCCACGTGTGTTTTGCACACACAGAATGCCCATGTGTGTGGGTTGTCACTCACAATAATGCAAGACATTGATTAAACCAGTTATGGCAATGCACACATGATGTATGTGTGTACCAAATACACATATGTACCTGTGACCTTCAATAGTTACCATGTGTGATGCCTGTCACATGTGAATACATGGTATTTGCACAGAGTAACATTATGACCGTGGTCTTCTGTGCAGGTGCAGCATGTGGGATGTGTACATACAGTGTGAGATGTAGATGCTATCAGCCTAGTAGTGAGGGATGCACACCTGGTCTGGGGCATATAGTCTACATGTTGTTGATGTACAGGGGCTGCATGTTTTCACCTGTTGTGGGAGTGGTAAGACAGTATTCCATAGCAATGCAGTGACTGCATGCTAAGAACCATTCAGCTAGGGTTTTGTAGCTACACAAAGTCATTAGCATTCAGTAATTTGTCAGAATCCCTGGTGAGGGTCTGATGCCAACCAAGGTCAGGGGTCTACCAGCCTGTGTCACTTGCTCAGTGATCCCTTCCATGTTCCCTATCATGTATCCCAGTGAGGGACATCCCACATCAGCTGTGGTGGCATGGACAATGACTGAGTCATATGTGTCCATGCATCTGACTGACTTGTATGTAACTGTACCATAGAGGTGACTGACAACTGACCTTTGCACATGCTACCATAGTATTGAGATTACATTGGTGATTAACAGCACATAGGGACAATGGTGATAAAGATACATAGGTCCATAGGTTCGTACAGGGATGTCTGCCCAGGGCATGTATCCACCTAGCCAGAATGTGTGTGCCTTTCAACATGCATTGTGAATCTGTCTTGCTATGCCCTTTTCCAAGGTTAGTATACTGTGCCTCTGTCTCACAGTGACACATAAGTGATACCCAGGGTAACCCTACAATGTCACATCCTGTCATTAATATCACTCTTGAAGATAGTCACTGAGTCAGTCTGCCTAACCTCTATTGGGATAATATTCCGGAATGAAGGGAGCCTCTGAGTTGTGAATGTGCCCCTCCAGCATGTCCTGTGTATATCACTCCTGAGGTTCAAGTATTTCCAGTGTGTATCCTGGTGAGATCTGGATATTCTGAGATGCAGCATGGCCATTAACTGAGGGTATGACCTGGCCTTCTATGTCAGGCACAGATTGCCTATGAAGAGGCAGTATGTCACTGAGTAGAGCTGCTGTTACTTTAACCAGTCAGTATGTGGCATCTGTTTGAGCCCTTTGATCCCCTTGTCGAGGTACATATGTGGTATCTCCAGTTGCTGCAGGTGTCTGGTAAGGTGCATGCCGACAGGTTCATCATAGTCAATTATGGGCATGATGAGGGATGAGTAAAGGGGCACAATGTCCACCCTGATCTACATGTGGATCCCATGATGATGTGGCCCATATAACATGCTTACCTAACCACTTTGTCCATGTTGTTGTCAAATGGTAGAATGCTATCAACCTGTGTACCCCAAGGTCCATAATTCCTTTGTCTGCACTTAATGGATTAACACATATGTGGTACGTTGTGGTCACTCTGTGTTTGACAAAGGGGATGACTATACGCTTTCTGTCATTCACGTTGAGGCCATGGCTGTGGCACAAGTCGTGTGTTTCCAAGAGTCCCTTTGGAGGGTGCGTGTGTTAGCTGGTGAGTTGATTATGGTGTCCGGTTTGCAGTCACCTGCGACTTGCTGTGCCACAGTACTTCCATGTTGGCCTGTACCTATGATAAATATATAATGAAGATGACAGCTCCCAGGGCTGTGCCTTGTGGGACACCACTTGTACCAGGTTGTAGGCTGACATGGCTCCAGCAATTCTACCATGTGTGTTCTGCCCTTGAGCCACTGTGCAATACCCATAGTGACATAGGGGTTAATATGTACACTGGTGAGCTTCCTAGAATGCACAACTGGGGTATTGTATCCAAGGCTTATGCAAGGTTCAGGTAGGCTGTGTACACCTCCTTCCCTTGACAGTGGCCTTGGTGACTGTTTCAAAGAAATCAAACTGGTTGGAGAGGCAGGATTTGCCATTGACAAAGCCAAACTGTGTATGGTGACATGTCTGTAGGTCCACAATATCTAGATATGTGAGGTTCATGATGATCCTTGCCATAGCTTTGCAGACAAAGCTAGTCAGACATATGGGTCGAGTAGTGTCCAGGATCCATGAAGGCACCACCTGAATGTTGAGGGACCACTGTTGCTGTATGCCACTCTCTGGCCACATACCATGTATTAAGGCTGGGATTGAACAGTGGTGTTATGTCTGGGTGTAGCTCTTCTCATGGTTCATGTAGGACACAGCCTGGGACACTGTCTGGTCCCATTGATGCAGTGTTTATTGCTTTGGGAAGGGCATCTCTTACCTGGGCATCTGTGATGTCAGGGGGGGCAGCACTGTGTCATGAGACATATGTGCCCTTTTGGTGTGGTGGGGGGAGAAGGCAGCATTGAACCTGCCCACTAGGATGATGGCAATGTCTGCATGTTTTGTATTTTGTGTGACATCTTGGATTACCTCTGAGCATATCTGGGTAGTACCACCCAGGTTACTAACATAACTACAGGCAGCCTTGTGATTATCCTCAGTGGCTTGTGGAACCCTCTCTCAAAGATGGCCTTAGACAATCATATGGGTGCCTGTAGTTGTCTTCCAATACTCATCAGTGGTGCCTTCACATTTTGGGAGGTTGTTGTATCATGTAGTGGCGTCATCCTTCTATTGTATAGTGTGTTTATGGCTGGTGTCCGGCACCCAGGACATCTGCCTTTGGAGAATTGGGTCATGCTTTCATATATGGCTTCATGATCCATGCATTCCTGAATGTGTCCATAGAATGCCTTTATAGAGGTATCTGCAGTCTGGTCCATATTGTCAACAGGCCTTGGGCCTTTGATGGTTTCCACATCATTTATGAGGGGTGTGAACTTGCTTGACATGAGCTGTTGACAGGCGTGCGCCCTCCAGACAGAGCACGGTGAGGGTCACAGTTAGCTACTTGTCGGGTGATAGCATGTGCCACATAACACAGGCACACAGGTCACTCCACAGCAAGTACAGCTATGAGGCAGACATTGTCCATGCTGGTGCAAACAACCTGAGACGTACCTCCCTGGACCACATGGCAAGAGACACAGAGGGGCTCTTACAGCACCCTCTCAAACTCAGGACTCCCACACAGCCTTCATGCTGACACAGGACAGTTTAGATTACTCTGCAAACACCATCATACTGGGTGACGTTAGCTACCCAAACATAGACTGTGAACATTACACAAGCCACAATACCCAAGCTCTAGGGTTCACATAGATCATACATTCTTTGGCTATGGAACAGGTAACCAACCTTCCCACAAGAGGGGAAGATATACTAGACCTGATCATCACAACCATGAGTACAAACAGCTCACCACTCGGAGTATGTCCCTCATTGTTGCAATCAAACCATATACTCATCACACTGGAGTACTGGATCCCCCACATATGCAAACCTCAAACACATCGATGTGTGTGTTGGAAATGTCCTTATTAGCAACTGTGACAGTACAGTACAGGATGCAGATTCCCCTTTTGAAACACTGATGATGTCAGGACTGTATAACTATATTACCTGTAGTAAAGTCCTCCAGTAATTCGCATAGCGCGCTCCGCTAATGCGTCTTTCTCCAGTGTCATAACATAGTTAGGTAGGGGTTTGAATCCTGCAAAAGGAATATATGTGTGTTAGTATGAGTGGGGTTTATGTGTGTGCACTATGCTGGGAGGGTTAATTGCCTTTTGACAACTGGGAGAACACACTACAGGGTGCACATCCCTCCTCCTACACACAGATGATGTCAGCACCCTCTAAGTACAGCATTAGTAGGGATTTCTCCAACTGCTGCAAATAGCACACTCTGCTAATGTGTCTGTTTCTACTGTCATAACACAGTTAGGTATGGGTTTGAATCTTGCAAATGGAAAGTATGTGTTTTACTGTTGGTGGGGTTAGTGTGTGTGCACAATGATGGGGTGGGATGTGGCTTTTGCCACATGGGGCTATGCACTGCAGGGTGGTCATTACCCTTCACAAGCAGTGATGTTGATAGCACCCTATACAAACAAAACTACAAAAGAGAAGGTGGTGGTACCAATAACACATGTAAGGTAACACATCTTCAAGTAATGTCCACAAAACGGAGTAGGATAATCAAACAATTCTTTTATTCTATACAGACAACATGGCAACAGGCAACTGCCAGTACTCAGTATAGTGTTACATGCTACTGTAACACGCACATGTACCCAAATATACCTAGATAGTGCTCTGAAGCCTGAATGTGGCAAGTGTGTGGATGTGGGATGTGTCTGTGTGTGCATTTCCAAATGGGAAACATGTTTGATGTGGCAATCAGGGTACTACAGTACCTGATGCACATTACATCTTTCAACCGATGAGGTTGCCTGCACCCTGTGAGTACAGGTAGAGAAGGGGACGCCAGTAGTAAACAACATAGTGCACTTCTCAAATGTGTACCTGTCATGTATCAACAGCTACTCATGTAGGGTGATAAATAATGGGAATGGCAGGTGAACGTGTGCATGTGTGTGGGTAGCAGGGTGTGTATAAATGCATGTGTGACAGAACAGTTACATATAGCTGAATCTACGTAACAGCACAAGATGCGCATTGCCATAGTCAATGTTAGCATGTGATGGTGTGCAGCTGGTACACTTTGGTAAGTAGTATGGGTGCATATAACAATTGAGGACAGTCATACAGTTACTGCAGCAGGACTGCTGGGATATACACACAATTATACTGGAACAGTGAACAGTTACCAACATGTTACTACTTATACACATCTATGTAGTCACCCTGTGCATCAGCAACGTGTTTACCTTTACCTGCACTGATGTTGTAGTATGCAGGAGGTGGCACAGTGTCATCATATGCACAGGGTGTGGGTTAGGTATGCCCAAGCCAGCCACTGGTAACACCAATTGACATGTGTGTGTATGTGTGTTTGTGAGGGGCAGCAGTACAGGGTGGACCAGTGTTGGTGCAGTGTGTGTGTGTATGTGTTTGCCCTAGGTGTTAGGTTTCTGCATGTGTGTAAGCACGCACACAGTCCCACATAATGGCTGCCATGTACAGGGTTTTGTGGACAGCCACAGACTGCACCTGTCAGGTCATCCATATCAGTGTCTGTGGGCACGGACACGGTACCTGTGCCTGGCAGGGGTGCTACGGGCCGTATCCAGTACTATCCCAGACTGGGTACTGTCATCGGAAGCAGGGGTGTGTTGACTGGACACAGTTCCCTGTTGGGACTGTCCAGAGCCACGTGCATGTGGTTTCCTGGGGCGTCTTGATGACGGCACAGACCCAGCATTGCTGGGGCTGGTGCTGGCACTTGAGGTGCGCGAGTGGGCCTGTTGTCGTCCACGGCCACTGCCAGCTGGTGCTGTTGCTGGCATACGCCACGCGTCGGCGTCAAACGCACACCATGGCCCTGGCCCATGGACATCTGGTTGTGGAGCAGCTGTTCTATGCCCCCACAACGTCTGTCAACGACATCTGTGAAGTTACGGATAGCATTCACAACGTCACGCATGCCATTTGTCATGGCTGTGCGACATTCTCTCAGCTCCCTGAGACCCTGTCTGGTGTACCTTTCCATACGTGCCTGTGCCTGCATGACAGTTCGAAACATAGTGGAGGTTGACATACCTCCTTGGGCACGTCGGCCAGAGGCAGTACAGCCACGGATGCCCCCACGAGAACCCATGGGCGACTGTCTGCGTGGTACCATTGGAGGCCCCTGCTCATGGCTGCTTTGTGGGGATGCATGTACCACAGGTACCACATTACCCTGATCTATGCCCACTGCAGACTGTCCATCACCTAGGGACAATGGTGACAAAGGATGTAACGGCAGGATGACTGTGCGCATTGACGGGGTTGAAAGCTGTGTACTGTCAATTGGCTGACCAATGGTGGACCCAGACACACCTTCCTGCACCATTACAGACATTTCATCATCATCAGTACCTGGGGCACAAGATTCAGGTTCCCTGCTGCAGGTCACCAGAGCAGCACCAGAACCTACAGGAGGAAAACATGGAACACAGATTACAGTCTCCATACATATTTGACAGAGATGCATTTCAATACTAATGCACACATTCAGAAATGGACACATGCACTCATGGACACTAACACACATGCACACTTGGGCACAGGCACGCTTGCACACATGCACACCCCACAGTAAACACAAACATCAGTACCGTGTTACACTACTCAATCTACTACAACTGTATTATGGGTATTGTGAACACAGTCACCAGCAAGTCTACTACAGAGTTACACTACTCTTCCTAGTTTTCTAAATTGCTTTACAGATAATGTTAAAAAGACTCACCAGCATGTATGGCCTGCCTCGTTGCTAGATGGGAGGGACCTGGAAGTGTGAAGAGAGTAATGTCAGTGGGCACATGTGTGCCATTCGTTTTGCACATGATACAGTACAGTAGTACACTAGTTCCCTTATACACATCAGCTGCATATAATGTCTGTATATATATCATGATGACAGATACATACCACATGCACACCTTATGCGTGCATGAAGTAACAGTGTACAGAACAGTCATATGTACATACCAGGGGTTAACTCTAATCTCACCCTTACCTCTCTTCAAACGACACCGCAAACTGTACTTCCCAAACCACTGGCTTTGTTCTTCTTGGAGTACAGGCTAACGTCCCTCTCCCTACCCTCTCTTTACCTTTAACCCCTCATTGTGCATAGAAACTAGCTTCTACCCTGTTTCTATCACCTTGATGTCCTTCTATGCTCTGACCTACTTCTCCCATCCCTCCCACATCCTCTTGACTGTCTTCCTTCCTTTCCTCACTTCCCTTCTTGACTCCTGCCTCTTCCATATCATTGTATCTTTCATAGTCCTTCTACTTCTCTACCCTTCTGAGCCCTAACTATTATGTATCTGGCTTTTGCCTTATTGCATAACTGTTATGCTTTAGGTAGGATTGCTTTTAAACCAATGGTATATTGTGTATGACTCTAAACTGTTTGAGTTCCTTACATGTATGTTGATTTAGTTAACAGGCTGGTGTACAATCCTATCATGTTGGCTGTCTGTATTAACAACTTGTCTGTCTGCCTTTATTACGTTATGTGTGGAGCTTTTCTCCACAGGCCTCTACTGAAAATGGACATATATCCAGCTAGACTATCTGGGTCAACAAATGTAAAAGTAATAACAATAAATGAATATGGCATCTTACCTGCATGCTCAGTGTGTTGCTGCTGTGTGGATCCAACCTCCATCATGATGCATGGGTGTTGCTGTTGTTGTTCTGGGGCTGGATCCACAACACTTAGCAGTAGCCCCTCCTGTCTGGTGAGGGGGGGATGTGTGGCCACCCCCCCACCTGTGGCAACCTGTTGCCTGCGGATATCTGCAGCACGCTGGTGGACATTTCTTATCAAATCACTGCAGTGATGTCTCACCTGCTCATATGTCCTATCATGCATGCCAACATCATTTATCCTGCTAACGAGGTTTTGCCACAGTGCAGACCTCTCCTGCTGATTCTGGGTGGTGCGTGAGAACAGGATGGCATAGTCACGCACCAGGCTCTGGTGAATCATGTCATCCTCTGCAGCAGAATATGATGGGTTCCTTTTTGGAGCCATGTCAAGCTGGAAAGGTACACAAACAGGTTATCAGCATAGTATCTCAACAATACATGGTACACATTCTATACAGGGAGTATTAACTTCTACTTATTACTGCTTGGTTAAAACTTGATTACAGTGTAGCTATCATTCTTTGTCATTTGTACTAAGCACTTGGCCTTCAGACCAGTTGTTTTACATTAGGGAGGTTGGTGGCAAGCACTGTGGTGGCAGGACACATATCTCTCATCCATTGATGTTGGGCACTGCTGATTGAGGGCCCAGTGTACAAGTGTATTAGTTCTGGTATGGGCAGTTGGCCTTCAGCCAGTTATTTAACATTAACAAGGTTTGTGGTCTGCACTCGTGTGTGACAATAGGCTGTACTCTGCCATTCATAGCTGGGGACATCTGGTTTCAGGTTTATAGTGCCTGCATATCTGAGCTGTATCTTACTGACATTGCTACACCTTGTTTGCTGTAGCAACCACTACATCCAGGCCTCCTGGATCTACCTTTGTTTAAATGCTTGTTATTTGTTAGCTTGTTATTTCACTGGTATGCTACTTCCACATAGTACACAGCTTGTCAACATGTCTGTGACTCACTACTGATATCTGCATTGCTTACTGTACGTATTTCCATGTTACACATGACAGCAAGTGACTGCTTCTCATTGTTGCATTTACTTAATTGTGACACATTGCACTTAGGTTACCTGGCACTTGCTCACTGATGCTTTTATATCAGTCAGCAGTTGTAGGTAATGTCAGTACACCCTCACTCCCCACTGTACCTTGTTTTAAATCATTAATTATTACAGAATTCAGAATAGTATTCTAGCATGTCCAGAGGTCAGTTGTCAGTTCCCTCCCCAGTCCAGCTGGTGAGTGTGGTACTCCAGAGACAATGTTGGAACAGATACATGTACACAGACAACCCCCTCCTCCTAACAACAAATTCAAACTCATGTGAGTGATGCAACCATATACCGAACTGGAGGCTAGGCTCTGTCTACTCAATACCGCCATAACCAGTCAGGTGGCCAAGGAGACCACACACTACACTTCCAGTCTCACATAGACCTACCACAACAGCGGACCTAACACATGATCACATATAAACATACTTGTAGGCTCGGACCACAGCTATGCCTATGCAGCAGAGACCTCCTAAGCAGACATCCATGCAACCACTACCACGGAAACGAACATGTGCAACACATATCACACAAAGCCAATGTGCTGAACACTCACAGCCATTAACAGTAAACAACACACCTCATACACCTGTACTAGGTGCCTCTATCATCAGGCACACTAACATCACGTTCACCAGGCTTAATGAGGTGAGGGTCACGGTGTGCAGCCTGTCAGCCACTATGACCTGCCACATAACACAAACACTCAGGTAACCCCAAGGCAAGTACAGGTATGACTCAGTCACTGTCCATGCTGGTGTGAATGGCCTGACACATTCCTCCCTGGACTACATGACATGAGACAGTACAGAGCTCTCTGAGCACGTAGCCCAAGACAGTTTGACCCTGACCTTGAGTAGCATCCTACCCTCACCTAGAACCATGCCACAATATCAAGGCACGATGATCCCTTCCAACAATTGACTGACATACTGGTGTCATTCACAGGTGTGCCAATGCCTGCCATCTTGTGGTGGTATGCTTTGCTAGGGACAGCTTGCACCTGTCACCCTGTCCCATTGAATTTGGCGGAGACTCTTGCTACACCCATAGTGCCTGTATTAGGCAAGGCTCATAAGGCAAACCCACATCCATTTGTATCACAAAGGATGAGGAAGTGAGAGTGATGCTACTCAACACCAGAAGTCTAGACCTAAGGATGCACACACTCAAAACCCTACTTGACATGCTGGACATCGATATCTGTGCAGTAACATGAACCTGTTTCAGGTTTCACAGGAGCACACCAGTACTACCAGGTTATAGCTGTTACCATTCTTGTCGGCCACAACACTTGAACAAAGGAGGGGTAGTATCAGTATTCAATGCAGATTCCCACGCCTCCACATTGGTGGCACAGTACAACATAGGTGTTAGGCCATTGAGTACAGAAGATGTAGTTGGGGACCTGGGGTAGAAACATGGTAGCGGTCTGTCATTTGTCAACCACATGGCCAATGTGGATTGAAAGACATGTTATATAGCCCAGCTAATCATGAGGGATTCACATGTATGGCAGGGGAGGTCATTGTGCCTCTTTACTCATCCATCATCAAGCCTATAATTGCGTACAATGCACCTTTTGGGATGTACCTAACCAGACACCCACAGCAACTGGTACAGGACAACAGTACCTCATCAAGGGGATGCAATGGCTCACACAGATGTCATATGCTTCCCAGGTAAAGTAAATCCCGCTGGACTCAGTGGCTTATTGGCGGTTCAGAGGCAATCTGTGCATGCCATATACAGCCATGTCCTACCCAGCAGTAATGAACATGCTGCACCTCAGGCAATCAGAGTCCCATACAGCCACATGCTCAGGAGAGCTGGACCTCAGCACTGACATCCATGGACATGCTGGAGGGGCATATTCCTGACTGAGAGGCTCCCTTCACTCTGTAATGAGCTGACACTACAGGTTAGGCAGAGTCCCTCATTGACTCTCTTCCATAGGAATCTGGATGACTGGATGTAGATCATAGTTGTACCCCAGGTATCACTTCTATGTCACTGTTAGACAGAGGCACAGTATACTAACATCGGACAAGGGCATAGCAGCATAACTTGTAATTGGGTGGTGAAAGACAAACACATTCTACTAGGCTCACCAATGCCCTAGGGCAAATAGCCTAGTATGAACCTATGAACATGTGTGTACTGCTATAGTACTTCTGCCATATGTTGCATGTGTGTGTGTTGTGGGGGATGCACAGGTAATGGCCGGATACTTCTGCACAGGCGACACGTCTGACACATTCTGGGTGTTCATCCCTACATACTGGATGTGTGTTGCCATCCAACCCAACCACACACATTACTCAGCCTGGATTTACATATCCGAACAACACCACAAGCACAGTACACTACCTTGCTATGTATGCATTTAATTACACAGTTATTCAGTAGTTATGACAGTGATGCTATCCATGCAGCCCATTGGGCCAGTGGTAGCCACAACACACACCGCCAGCACCTTTGCATATGCTTAACACAGACATCCCACATACTGCATGTACTGTGCACACACATATCTAACCCAGAACAACTACACACCACTTATTAATCATGTCCAGTGGAGTACAGATACAGGCATATTGCATAAAAATAGTAGGAGGCTACTGCAGCACAGGGCAGATTCACATGACAGCAAGGCATCTGTGGTCAGCAGTGTTAAGATGCTTCACATTCACCACATGCACAGATATTGGCAACATTGTTTCAGACAGTTTAGGTGCAGGTCCCCCCCCCATTCTCCTACACATGTGGTATTAGTTATCCCAAATGACTGTCACCTCCCTATCCTCTCACATGTCCAGGTGAGAGCCACCTTCATCATTGCAGAACACATAGCATCACTGTTACGAAATGGTATCCCTGGATGTGTGCTACATTCACCCCTGGAGGACATAGCACCACATGACAGACTGATATTAATCCCTGGCCATACTACAGGATATGTACCTGAACAGTGCCATACATACACAGTGGTCCCACACCATTGAGGAGGGACCTCTACTGACCCTGGGAACTACTGCATCATATGCACAACTGGCCTTGTGTTCTAAGCTATGGAAGTGTTAAGTATGGGTAACATGTACAGCAATATTACATATGTTTATATTTCAGGACTATGTACACACAACCTATCTCATGCACATACCTATAGATAGTGAACTATGATACATTTGGAGGTGTCACAGTAAACGCAGTATTAACCTGCTACTTTGCATTACCTGTGTTTGTGGCAGCTGTTGGTGTGTCACTGGTGCTGCTTGAAGTTTGCTGCTGCTGCTGCAGCCGCTGGTTTTGCTGCTGGCTGTCTTTATTTCTGTTTTGTTCTCTCTCTGTCTCTCTCTCTCTTTCTCTGTCGGTTTTGTGCAATGAATGTATTGCATGAGTGTAGTGTGGGTACTCATTGCTTTTGTAGGTATCTGCATAGGTCCATGTGATGGCCTCCGCACCAATTGTAAGACAGCATTTGCTAATTGCATGCAGCCAGGTGTGTACTGATTGCATGTCTCACTGTGATTTCAGGACACTGCTATAAAAGGGTATGTGAGATAGGCGTTGCCCTTTCAGATTGTAGGGCGTGGACCATGCTGGTATGCTGTTGACAGTGTTCTGTGAGTGTGAAGGTTAGTACATCTCCCATGCTTCATGCTGTGTTGTAGATTCAGGTTGCTGCATTTCTCTTGCCTGTTCCCTGTAGTGAGTGTGTATGCATACAGACACCTACAACTATATGCCATATGTATTGCTATATAAATATATATATATCTGTGTACATATACATACTTTCATATATGTACATTAGCTGACATTATTGGGTACAAGCTAACAATTAGCAAGGCTGTTTCTGTTAACACTACACTAGTATGGGAAAATCCAGTAATTGGGACTATAAAAGTCTGCCTGACATGCTTTAGTTAGTAGTCATACTATATTGCCTTTATCTTCATTCCTACTATTACATGTTCCACTTATTTAGCACTATATTCCTGTATGAGAGTCATGGCTTAGTGGTAGGTCATACAGACTAGTGTTACAATGGTCTTGGGGTAGGGCCTACTAGTATGCTTATATTCTGCTTGTGACTTGAGTATAGGGCCTATCAATCAAAGTGCTGGAGGCACCTTTAAGCAGTTAAAGGGGTTAGTAGGTCTCACAGGAGCCAGGCTGTGTTGCAGATTCTGGTTGCTGCATTTATCTTCACTGTTTCCTGTAGTGAGTGTGTATGGATACTGACACCTACAACTATATTTCATATGTATTAATATAAATTTATGTATCTGTATGTGTAGATATACATACCTTCATATATGTACATTACCTTACTTTATTATGTACAAGCTAACAAGTAGCAGGGCTGTTTCTGTTAACACTGAACTAGTATGGGAATCCAGTAATTTGGCCATTGAAACTCTACCTGACATGCTTTGGATAGTACACCTCCTATATTGCCTTTATACTGATTCCTACTATTACATGTTATATTTATTTTAGCACTTTGTTCTTGTAAGGCAAGCGTGGCTTAGTGGTAGGTCATACAGACTAATGTTACCAAGGTCCTGGGTTCGAGACTGATAGTGGGAATTTATTTTTCTTTGCAAACTTTCAAACTGAGTACAGGACCTGTCAATCAAAGTGCCATAAAGGCACTTTTAAGCACTTTAAACCAGGTCTGCGCTCATTTGTGCGGAGCTCACGCATGCGCACTGGCGGTGAGCTCCGCTAACACAAGCGCACACCCGTGCTAATTTCTTTGAAAGAAAAGAAAAAGGGGTGACAGGAAAGTGGTGAAAAGGGGTCACATAGAGGGTAAGACAGTAGGAAAACAAGCGTGGGATTTGCAGGAGGGATGTAGGTAAGACCCATAGATGCCCATGTCTTTGGCAGCAACAGCTGTGCATTTCCATGTATTTTGGTGAGACATTGGAAACCTTTCACCCCTGAAAGAGGTGTCAGGACAACATTAATATTTGTTGTAGAGCCAATTGTAATTAACTGTTTCAATGTCAAGCAGACATGTGTGCGACATGGACAGCTATGTATGGGGCGTAATATTTTTGTGGGTACAGAGTGCCCTTTTTTTTTTTCAGGTGAGAGTGGTATGTCAGGTGAAGGAAGTCGGTATAGCTGGGGAGGTAGGTTGGGTAGGTTAACAGACAAGACAGACAAGACGCATACAGGGGCGGTGTATGACACACGTGGGGGTTACACAATTGACGGGACGGAGGTTGGGATATCCGAGATGCATGAGCCCACAGATGGCAACAGTGGAACTGATATCCCCACCCATAGGCAGTTGCCACTGTTCCTTCACAGCCCAGGACGGGGCTGTGCTGGGGCTGTGTAGGCGGGCAATGGCCGGGGCCGTTAGCTGTGCCACACGAGCCTCAAGCTGGTGTAGGGGCCCAAGAACAGAGTCTTGGATCTCCCGCACCACAGACCGGACACCTTGGAGGGTGAGTGGACAACCTCCGGCCACACTTGCAGTGGGGGGGCCGGACCCATCCCCTGCTGCGCTTCCTACCGAAGGTAGCATAGGGCCACCGGAGGGGGTCCGCCTGGGCACTAGTGCCAGGTGCAGGCGCCAGCTGAGGTGGGAGAGGTGGGTCCGCTGGGACCCGCCTTCCCAAGCGTTCTAGGTTTGTGAGTTGTTATGTTAGTTTGGGTTAGTGGCATTTTATTCCATTCAGATTAGTTGTAACAGCATGCATTGGTATTCCCATCAAACAAACACCCAGATATTAACACCATTGAACAAGGGGCATATCAATATCACATGCATTATTTGAACAGAAATACACAGTCAAACAACATGCAGGGTTGATTAATGGCAACAGGCCATCAAATTTGCAGGTATGAACAGGGCACATGCACGAACAGACATGCATATATTTTTGGAATGGACAAATGTCCATGATTAATGAAATGTTCACATACCATTATTTAGTGGGTATTGTTATATGGAATTATAGGGTTGGGTGGAGATAGAAAGTGATGACACATTCATATGTTACACATTGATTTACATTTGTAATAGGTACACAATTAACTTGAAGCTGAGGTTTCAAAATAATTTTTATTTGACTATCATGCTAGACCTGTTACAAATACATCACTATCCTATTTATTTTGAATTTGATCAGATACATCATCCTGCTACACTTTGATGACAGGACAGGGGACAACTATGGCTGTTTAGTCTGTCAAATAATCATTCATTCTATCTGCAAATTGTTTACTGTGATCACCATATACAGAATTTGGCCTAGACATTCCAGATTCGGACACACTCAAATCAGTTTGGGATATTAAGTTGTACTTCCCACATGCATTTAGTTCTGTAGAAACACACTGGGGCTAATATATTTAGGGGTTATTACTACTTTATTTATTCATACATGACCCTTTCTGTCACTCTCACACATCCTGAAACTTCACAGTTCAGGTTGCTACTTTTAGGCTTTGTTCACATGTTAGACTGGTGGTGATTCAAACACTTTCCAACAGCCTCACTTCTGTCATGATTCTGCATTTCAACAGGGGATATATCTCACATGTGACTACCTCAGATTCTGAAGCTGTACTCTTGAGACTACTGCAGGTTACACTATTTTAATTAATGGTGGGACATCTGTATTACAGCACTGTTTAATTCTATCAATTATATTTCCAGTTACACTTGCATACTGATGAACATGTTGCAGCCATACCTGCAGACTTTCAAATCTTGCTTGCACATTATATTACTTTTAATCAATACACTGCAGTGTTCTGATACATGCTACAGTATAATATTTATTTACAAGTACTGGGTGGGGTTACTAACCTGCATGATGGCGCAGCCGCACCAGCCTATGGCCATGCATCTCGCGGTTTATAGAGCGGACACCTGCAGCTGTAATACAAAAGAAGTAATATTGGACTACACATCTCCATAGTATCAGCCAGTTGAAATCCTTACATACATAAGTAAAATGTGACTTACTCAGTAGTGGGGCATTGGGCATATCCCGGGCCTCCTGGATCCATTCGGTCAACTGGTCTTGCTTGCGTCGCTTCAGGTCCGCATGGTGGTGACGGACCTGCTCACCAGGGCGTGGAATGCCAGTAGCACTGGTCAGATCACGAGCCAACTGGTCCCATGCCTCTGCCCTGTACGCTCCCCATGAGACCTGGCCCTGCATGAGTTGGGCCTCGTGATGATGGACAAGGAGCCAGACCATGTATCTGGACTCCTCAACGCCCCAACGCTGTGCTCGAAAGCAATGTCCCTCACCTACTCCACTCATTCTGACTGCAGGTCTGTTCTACAATCGTTTCTGCTGTGTATTCCCGCCTATGGGGCTTATATATGCCTCTTTTCCCACACATTTCTCTGATTGGCCATTTTGGAATTGTATCTACTTCACTGAAAATGCTTTATCATGCTCCATTCTGGATTTTATCACATATATATGCTATTTCTGCATTTCTAGGTACTGCTGTCATGGCTTAGTGGTTTAGTACCTTGACTCTAGTGTATGGTATCCTGGGTTCAAATCTGGCAACTGATTTTTGATTTTCCTTACAGAACTGAGTTGAGGACCTGTCAATCAAACATGCCAAAAGCACTTTTAAGCACTTAAAACCAGGTCTGCGCGTTTGCTGAGCTAACGATGCGCACTGGCAGTTAGCTTGTGGGAGCAGCGCAAAGCGGTGTGCGCTGGGATAAATCTTAATTGGCTAGTGACACACATGTTCAGCTAAGCACAGCTAGTTGCAAACAGTTTCAGCCTATTAAACCGGTGCTTAGCAACGGGCATGCAGTTTGCAGCTTGTTAAACAGTACTGAGCTACGGGCAGTCTGTCTCACAGCAGCTTAGCTATCAGTACATTTCTGACTATTTTTATTATTGTGTTACTTCAAAATATATGCTCCATTTCATTCCATTTTACAAAAGGGAATACATTTACATTTGTACAATACTGTCAGGGGGCTTTTTAGTGCTTATTTACAAAAAAAAAAAGGTTGTTGTGGGGGCTCGAACCCTGCCTGCCTACTCTTAGGCCGGCAACTCTACCGCTAAGCTATTACTTCTTGGTTTACTCTGCATATTTAGTTCTTATATCCTTTTCCACTGACTGCTAACTGTGATTGCGCTTAGTAGCACACCCGTGCACACAGTAGCAAACATTTACGGGTTTAAAAAAAAAAAAGGTTTTAATTTAATTTTATAACATCTCTTCACTTTATACACTGATGGTCTATCGGGGCATGTGTTGTGTAGTGTGTTTATTCACATTTCCATGGCCTCTCTCGTGGCTGTTTACTTTCAGCCATTCTAGTCTTCTGGGGGCGTGTCTGCTTGCAGGGCTTAGCCTACAGACACGCCCCCTACTCTCTTACACGGACCGTGTAAGAGTTACTAGTGTGATTCAGCATGCCTCATGCACCTCATGCATATGCATGACATGCTGACATCACACAGTTTAACTGCAGCCTCCGTGTAAGAGTTATAACTCTTACACGGAGGCTTCCTGAATCTGGCCTTTTCAATGTGCACCTCCCAGATCTCATATGCTTACTATCTGATATACTTATTAGCATATTATTTTCCTGTGACCAGCTGGTTGATATAAAGTTTCCTTTTTTTTTTTTTCAAACATGTTCTGTTCATAACAGAGGTAAACAGTTTTCACATTAACATGTTACCTGTATACTGTCTGTAGAACACCTCAAGTGGAGAAGATGAATCACAAAGATATAACCTAAAAAATATGGGCCCAGGACAGCAGCCTGTGGGACTTCCTCACTGTAACCTACAATATCATCTGTCTTATTTCTGTGTGTTTCTTACCATGTCCTATTTATAAGGCATGCAGGTATTCATCTTAGTGAGATTACCTTAATACTTAGTGGCGCTAATGTATTGATTAGTGCTTTATGTATAACCCTATCAAGCATTGTGGTTAAGTTTTGCTTAACTTACATCACAACACACTTTTTTCTTTTATAGCTGGTATTGTAATATATAGAACATTTTGTTATAGGCAGTTATAGTCCTATTTCTACATAGGTTCATAGGTTCATAGGTAGGTACTAGGCTATCGGCCCTGGGGCCTATACAAGCCCAGCCAAAAAGGTACCCTGAGGTGAATTTCCTATTTCCCATCCAATCATCAAGATTTTTCTTGAAGAGTGCTAATGAGGAGCTTTGTTTGATATAGATAGGTAGTTTATTCCAGAGTATGGGAAGTCTCTGGGACAGGAATCTATCCCTCTGGCATGTTCTATTTATTGTGGTGACAAGGTTTAGGTCCCTAGAGCATGTAGCTCGGAGGGATTGGGATTTCTTTAAGTGTAGCATGTCCAACAGCTCTGAGTTTGACATAGCTTTGTATGTTAGGCAGAGATCACCTCTGAGCAGGCGATATGCGACGGAGTAAAGCTGGAGTTTTTTGAAACGGTCTGCGTAGGGCATCTGTTTGAGGCCGGTAAACCTCTTTGTGAGGTATTTCTGTGGCCTTTCCAGTTGTTGTTGATATCTTATGAGGTACATACCAAAAGGGGCGTTGTACTCTATAATGGGTCTAATGAGTGATGAGCAGAGGGGGACAATGACCTCTTTTTTTCTGGATGAGAAACCTTTTATGATGAGGTCTGCCATGTAGAAGGATTTCCTGACTACTGTGGTGATGTGATTATCAAAGGAGAGACTACTGTCCACCTGTGTCCCAAGGTCTCTTATCACACTTTCGGTGTTAAGTATACTACCGCCTATGTTGTAGATCATGGGTACAGAGTTTTTACCAAAGGGGATGACAATGCACTTTTTCGCATTGAGCTTGAGGCCATGGCTTTGACACCAGGCATCTGTCTCAGTGAGGCCCTTTTGTAGGATGTCCACATCGTTAGGAGTTTCGATTATGGCTCCTACTTTGCAGTCATCTGCAAACTTCATTAGCCAAAGACCGTCTGTGTTAGCTTGTACTTCAGAGAAGTAGATACCAAACAGGAGAGGACCCAGAAAGGAATCTTGTGGTAGTCCACTTGTCACTGGTCTGAAGTCGGATTTGGAGTCTGCTACTTTCACAGTGTGGGTTCTGTCAGTGAGCCAGTTGGCAACCCATCTTGTGACATAGGGATTTATACCTAGTTTTGTGAGTTTATCTATAATTGCAGAGTGGGGGATGGTGTCGAAAGCCTTGGCAAGATCTAGATAGGCTGTGTGAACCACTTTACCCTTGTCTACGGCTTTGGTGACTACTTCAAAGAAGTCTATCAGATTTAGGAGATATGATCTGCTTTTTACAAACCCAAACTGGGTGGGATCCAGAGTTTGGAGATTACTAGTGTCTTTGTTTATAAGTTCCATGATGATACATTCCATGGCCTTGCAGACCAGGCTCGTCAGTGTAATGGGGCGGTAGTTCCTGGGGTCCGTGGTAGCTCCCCCCTTGTGGAGTGGGATAACCATTGCTGTGCGCCATTCAGCAGGCACAAAGCCTGAGGTGAGGCTATGATTGAACATGGTACTTAGGTGGGGTGCCAGTTTGTTCTGTAGTTCATGTAGAACGCAGCCTGGGATGTTGTCTGGTCCCTTGGATGCTGTGTTATTGGCTTTGGAGAGTGTGGTTTTTACCTGTGCAGCCATGATTACAGGAACTTTGCATTCTTCCAGTATAGAGATGGGCTCTTTAGGGGGTGAGAGGGGGGTAAAGTTAACACTGAAGCTATCTGCCAGGATGTTGGCAATATCAGTTGGGTCTGTATATTTAGTGCCATTGTATTGTAACTCAGAGCAGATCTGAGTGTTGCCATTGAGATTCTTGACATAGCTATATAATGCTTTGTGGTTGTCTTTAGAATCAGTGGAGATTTTGTTTTCGTAACTAGCTTTGGAGGATTTTATCAGGGATCACAGCTTCTTACTGAGGCTGACCAGGGAGCTCCTCCACTCGTGAGATTTTACTCTCTTTTGCAAAAGTTTCTTCCTTCTGTTGTACAGTTTGTTTTTGGCAGGGGACCACCAGATTGGCTTCCTTTTTTTGGAGGATAGAGTCTTGGTTCTGTTTGGGATAGCACGATCCATGCACTCATGTAAGTGCTTATAAAGTGCAATTGTGTAGGATTCAGTAGTCGTATCTGTATTGTCCATCTGCATGGGTGTTATGAAGTTCACCACTTCTGTCTTAAGAAGCATGAAGTTGGCTTTGGCGAAATTTTTTATCATGGTTTCTTTAATAGGGGGTGGAGGCAGGATGTGGATATCTAGGGAAATTAGCTTATGGTCGGATAGGACCAATGAGGCGTTTGACTTCAGGTGTGGAACACTGCTCACTCATGTTGGTGTAGGATGTTGTTGCCCCTGGTGGGGGTGTGGATAAGTTGATCCAGGGCATTGGAGTTTATGAATTCCAGAAAGCGTTGAGCAAAGGAGTTGGTACATGAGTAGTTTTCCCAGTTAATGGTGGGGTAGTTGAAATCATCCATTATTAGGGTGTTTGCTTGAACCCTAATATTTTCCAGTACATCAAGAAAACACATTTCACTTGTGTATCATTCCAAAACCTTCCCCAAATGACCTTACTACTTCTGCACAAACACTTCTATTTCTTGTTTCCTACCTCCCGATTTCTATTTAATTTTTAGCCCCATTCCAACTATTTTTCTCCCTCCCATACTGCTTTGCATTATATCCATTTATAATCACAACCCTCCTTAATAGTACCTATCAATTCCACATTGTAGCTTTTGCTTTTTGACAAATAAACTGTCATTTCTTCTTATTTTGACTATATTGTTATACTGTAGCCTTTAATACCCCTATATTCCTTATATTCCAGAGAAAATACCAAGACAACCAAACTCTCTTCTTTTATAGGTAATAATTCTCTCCTTACATATCCTCTTCCAGTTTTCAGAATTCACATCACCAAATAAAATTCCTACTGTCCTGCAACTTCTTGTTTCCATCTTCATGGCTACTTCCCCACTACCTGACATCTATAAAATACAGCTTCCTGTACTTAATTAAGCGACTCTTCAGCTTATCCTCTACTCTTCTACTCCTATTATGCCATCTTTCATTCTACTATGACTCACTAATATCTCAAAACATCTCTCCAACTCTGTCCCAATCACCTATCCATATGTCTTCTTTACACTCTCCACACATTGCACAAAACCTGTTTAACATTACCCCTTACTTTTATTCCAAATATGGGTTGATTAATTGTACTTCATCTCAAACCAAAACAAAATTAACTGCAAGAATCGTCTCAAAAAAAAAAACTAATATGCATAATTGCCCAATATACTAAAATCATTCTAGGAGATTTACACACTAATCCTGCCCCCACTTCTGTAACCCCAAAACAGCCAATCCCTAGCCCTGGTGGTCTAAATTTTGCTGCAATAAATGTTAGATGTATGAGAAATAAAACTGCAGAACTACATGCCTGGATTACCTAACATAAGCCTAATGTTCTTGCTATAATTGCAACTTTGCTTAAAACTAGCATAAGCAACTCCAAAGTTATACCTCCTGGCTACACTATCCTCTGTAATGACTGCATAAAAAGGAAAGGTGATGGTATTGCTTTAATATTTCCCATTACCTACCACATTTCCCCTTGCAGCAAGCCAACACCAAAATTCAGTTCAGCAAAGCTTCTTATTGCTTTCCTCAATTATAAACAAATATGCTTTACTGTCCTTTATATCCTTCCTGTCTGTAAAGCAATACTGGAAGATATCCTTCACTGGATTTTCATAACATGTCCACAAGGAAAAATATTACTAGGTGATGTGAATGCTAACTGGCTGGACATAAACTCTAACTTGCCTTCATCTAGCATGAACTTATATGGTTTCAAACAACTAATTAATAGCCCCACACATTATAGAAAGACATCAAATTCTCTAATAGACTGGATCCTAGTATCGGACTGTAGCAAATGCTCCACCACAGGTACAATGTCAG